>NC_022009.1:56582821-56614324 GCF_000317375.1 Microtus ochrogaster | reverse complement strand
TCTCTCTCTCTCTCTCTCTCTCTCTCTCTCTCTCTCTCTCTCTCTCTCACACACACACACACACACACACACACACACACACACACACACACACCGGCTTCACTTGGGTAGAAGCCGATGAAGGCTGCTTTTTGTACAGAACTCTGGACCAGGGTGGGAGGCTGCAGAGTAGCATCCAGCAGGCTCTAACAACTGTTAAAAAGGACCAGCTCATCTTGGTTTTGGCACCTCCAGCTGCATAATGGCTTTATATTCTGCCAAGCTGAAGCAGAGAAAAAATGACGGTGGCATATAGCACCCAAAACTATGGACTTGCTTATGGTAGGAGACGGACAGAGAAAGGTGAACTCTTTCTATCACTGACTTCAAAAGCCCTGGGCTCTCTCTTAGGAATAATCATCACTCTATAGTCAAAATAGCGACTCACACTGAGCTGCAGAAAAGTCTTACAAGAGTTTCTTTGTAATTTTCCCACCAAAGTCTAGGGGGGAGGAGGTGGTTATTCCCATTTTATGAATAAGAAACAGATTTGAAAAGTTTAAGTACATTTTCTAATATCATACAGTTAGTAGCAGAGCCCACACTCTAAACCAGCCTTACTTGCTTCTGAAGTCCATGTTTTTACCCATTACATATTACAGGCAAGTTAAGATGTTCGTTTTTTTTTTCTCCTTTGCATCTTCATCTCCTAAAGGGTGACATAGTGGTTCCTATCAGTGGCTTCTCTATCTCTAGTTTAGCAAGAAACATCAGAACAATACTAAGGATTTACTGTCTATATGTGTGAGAGTCTGCGCAACCTTGCTGTGGGTGGGCCATGAAGTGGCTTCAGTAACTAGATCAAATCCAAGAATTCAATGGCCTATGGGTGGAGCTATATACTCATTAAAAGTTTAAATGAATAAAATCCCTACATGGACAGGTCAGAGAGGTCATATTAGGACCTCCAGCCCCAAGATATTGAGAGTAGCACTCTTCCAAGGACACTCACTCAAAAAAGGAGCTTTTTTAACATCTGGCTCAGGTCCTGAGTCAGCAAACAGAGACCCACTCCAGGTATGCTAGAGAGGAACTATTAACCATGTAAGCTAACCCCAATAAATTTTCTGATTATTTGTTAGCATGCAGGTGGCTTGGAGAAGACTGCAACTCTAGAATGTTAGGGTTTTTTTTTTTTTTTTGCACTATGGGAAAATTATGACTTTCTTTCCCCAGGAACTTGCATTGTGGTAGATTAAGGCAGTAATTTGTTACAGGCATTGATAGGGACTATGTTATCAACGTTAGAATCATCAAGAAATTCTATCAGAAGACACAATGTTTAAGTATAGGTCTAATTACAGCAATCATTTCTTTTTTCTTTCCTTTGCACAGATCCACTTAATCCCATCTCTTAGTGTGGGCACAAGCTGACAGTTGCATGACAAGGAATGTTTCCCTTTGTAAAAAACCCACTTCCTTTCTGTGTAGTTTTAGCCTAATTGAAATGTTTCCTATTAAGCTCAATCAAGGCAGCAATTATCTAATTACTCACTTATGCTTTTCCAGTCAAAATCTTGCCTAAGCTGGTATAGTGGAATGAGAAAGAACATATTTATTATTGCTTTTACATTTTCCTGTTTGGCTTTAGACAATAATCATAAACATGTACTTCCAGTTCACCAGAACATAGCTAATTAATACTGCTATTTTCTATAAAATTGTATTACTGCAAGCTATAGCCCAATGCCAAATGTGGCCCTGTCTCCAAATGCACTGTAAGCCTTGTGGTTACGCTGCATGAATGGTGTCACTGGAGAAGGGTAATAAGGAGAGAGGCTTGGGAAAATAAATCACAAACATAGATTCAATCATCTCAAAGCCGCAAGTTTTATGGTTTTAAAAATAAAAAAGTGAATCGCTTAGATTTAATTGAGAAAATAATTTCAGAGCATCGCTTTAAAAGAAACATGTATCCTGCATGTCTGGGTTTTCTCTTGATAGACATCCCTTAGGTCTCAAGATGATCACAACCAGTCAACAACACAGGTGGTCCACACTTTTAAGGTATAAATTAGAGGCATATATCATTAAAACCAGAATTAATTTTAGAGTTAGTGACCCTATGAGGTCACTCCTGATTAACTCCATTTTGATTGAGGTTGCACCAAAGCAAAACAGACAAATTGGGTTTGAGGGACTGCTATGTTCATTTCCAGACAATACGGTTTATTATTGTTTTCATCCTAAATAGTAACTAATGTGGAACAAATACAGTCGTCTGTGTGTAAAAGCCCCAGAAAGCTTTGCTTCATGGCAAATTTATAAGGAGGGAAAAGGAACACTTTCTTCAATCCCCGGATGTGGCTGACAATCCCTTACCTACATTTACTGTATTAGAAGAACATTGCAAGAACCAGGACTGCAAGGAGAGCATTCTACTTCCTGGAAGGAGATGAGGATCTCTATGTCCATGAATGTTTATTTCAGTACACACGGTTCTGAGTGAGCCGTTCACAGCATCCACAACTCCAGGAACAGCAGGTGATCTACAAGGATGTTTTTTCTCCTGACTTGAATGAGTGACGATTCATTGATAAATTAGTAAAAAGTTCATAAAACCCTAAGTAGTTAGCATTGGAAACTATGTGTTTCCCCTAGGGAGTTGTGTTATCTGCTTCACAGCATGGAAAGAGAACTTGAAGAGAGATGGTCGCAGATGGAGAACAGACTCTTCTGTTATTCCCATCAGGAAGAAGAGCATAACTAAAGGCAGAGAAAGAGATAGAAACTGATTTCTTTGTGAGAATAAAGAGAATACATAACAAGCCACTTCCTTTTCCCCTGGTTCTTATTCAGGACTTTAATAAAATGAACATTAAATGTATTTTAATTCATAGTCACTGTGGAAAATAAAAGAATGAGACTCAACATCGTATGTAGATGGATGCTTCTCTGTTCTTTCTGGGAATCTTTATCACAAAATCTATTTTGTAGTAGGAATAGAGGGAGTCTGTGGGATTAGGTGACTGACAACAAGCACAGAAACAGCTGCTCATCAGTGTGCATCTGCCCTTAGCTCACTCTAACTCCTGGGATCTACAAAAGTCGGGCCCCTTGACTCGGTACCACCTTAGAACTTCAGCCCCGTGGACCTCTTGTTCAGTCCCCAGCAGTAAACAAAAGAAAGCAAGCGTGGCCTTTGTGTTCATCATTATTAGGTTCTTGAAATTTTCAAGATGAGTTACCATTGCCTTTATAGCCCCCTCTTTTCTCTAGTTCTCGTGTTTCTATCCTTCCTCTGCAGCAATAATTTAATAGAGCTAATTATGTCTTTAGAAATAGTTAAATAAGCAAATGAATGAAGCTCTCTTTCCGTTTTCCCAATGCCGGGTCAAGTGGCTCCTGAAGTGTGTCTGAAATGATACCCTTTCACGTCTGGCTTGAGTCTTCTGTTGGGACTGTTTTTATGATGCTCTGTTATATTCACCAAGTGTGTTAAAGAGTGCTGTTTTATCCAATTTAATATAATATCTGGAAAACCTTAGGATTGTAGAAATTTAACACTAGTGAAAGCATCTCACAATTTCTCTTTAATAATGGTGGGTTCTCCATACATATTTATCTTAAGTTTTCTAATTATGAATTATTTTTCTATTTGTACAATTTTAATATCAGCTTGGTTTGTTAGTTATTTTGTTTCTAGTACCTATAATTTTACTGCTTCTTTTTTGAGTTTTTATAATATTTTGTCTTTTACATTGAGAACATGAGTAATAACTTTTATTCTAAAACACAAATTAATTACTGATACTTTTAAATGTCTAACTGAAGGTCATGATAGGCAGTCCATGATAAACAAGGCATTAGCTTTCATCATTCTATTAAAATTTTACAAACCAAAGCAAGTCAACACAAAGAGCATCCACTGTGGAACTCCCTCAAGAGTTAAGAGCTAATTACCTGTAATGGCCAAAGTTTAACACACAAGTCCCATGGCCTAAATCCTATAAAATTATAACCCTACATATTGGAATTGCCTAGAAGCCTTTTAAAGAACACCAATTGGGGGCTGCAGAGATGCTGCAGTAGTTAAGAACACTCACTACTCTTGCAGAGAACCAGAGTTTGGTTCTCGGAACCCACACTGGGTAACACCAGTTCCAGGGGATCTGACATTCTCTTCTGATCTTCATAGGCTCATGCACGCACACACAGACACACACACACATCTTTAAAAAGAAAAAGACCACTAATTGGTCCCTGCCCAATATACTGATTTAAGTTTGTTACTTCTTAACAAACTTCTCTGTTGATTCTAGTATAAGCCCTAACTCAAAATGCACTACATTTGAATGAAAAGAGACAAATGCAACATATATACAAACAGCGAATTAACAGTTATTCTTTATTGTGTCCTACCATTAATGTAAAGTAAAACAGAATGTTTTGCTCATCGATTCATCCATTCTCACATTTATTCATCATTTATATAATTACTCCTGCTACAGATGTTACAAAATACCACATTTTTTTTTCATTACCTAGCTGGTCTCAAAATCAAATACTCTCTTACAGAAATAATGTCGGTAACGAAAAATGAGAGGCAATTAGAGAAAGCTAGTTTAAATTTAAAAACTGTAGTGAGTATGACTACTTTTCAAGACCCCATCTCCTAATCCTATCACAGATTTCGGATTCAGTATGAATCAGAGAGGTACAAAGGTCCATAATGCACACACTCAACCCTGTAGCTCTTCTGACTACAGGAACCTGTACAACTGAGCACAGACCTCACCTACAGGGTTGACCTTGGTTTCATCCATTTGCATATCTGATGTCAGTTTGGTGTCTACTTGGAGGACCCCCAATTAGCTCATAATCTAACCCTGATGCCTCCTTGGAGCATCAACCCTGGCATCAGGAACAAATCACTGTGCTTTACCTCTTCCAGAGTCCCATACACTTTTATACTTCTCCGTATTGACTGAAGCTGGTTATCTGTGCAGTTTCCAAGTCCTTTGCTCATATTTTGGAGCATAGAGGAGATACTAGGTTTGAGAAGCAGTTTAAGGTTTTAAACCAAGCTCACTGGGCATAAAAACATACAGTGAGAATTAGAACTGTGATTATCATCTTTTAGCCCAAATAAATTTGCCAAGGAGAAACTCACAAATACACTTTTACTTTGGCTTTGAAGAAAAGGAGTTGAAAGCAGCTCAAAGGCTATTGACAAGAAAAAAAATGAAAACTTGTTTTTGCTTCTGTTTGCAATTCGAAGTGCAATTACGTGGGGGTAAGACAGTGTTTCCAAACTTGGCAATCTGAATATCAACGCAAAGTTTTGTAGCCATTAGCAACCTATCTGGGCCTCAGTAAATTGGACTGTGTGTACTCTGAGAACCATTTCAAAAATATGATGTTTTGAATTCATTCAAAACACATGCCTTGTCAGATTCATGGGCTTTGACATAATTACCATTTGTTTTTCTTCTCTGTGTATTCTCTCTCAAAGTGAATACCTTCTCATCCTTCTCCAAAGGAAACTACTTGCTTGAGTTCTATCATTGGGATTTGTCAAAGCATTATGGGTAAAATTTTTAAAAAAGCCTGAAATCAAAAATGTAGTTGCTAATAAATGTGTAAATACAGTCCAGGCCTTCATAGTCAGGAACACGGTCTAGATAGATACTTGAGTTTGACTAGTCAACTCATTTCCTGTGTGAGATTGCCTAGAGTGGTCCATTTTTCTTTACTGTAAGATAATATTGCTGGGAACTATAAAAAAGGTAAACCATGCAAGCCAGGAGGTACAAGCTAGCAAAGCAGCATTGAGTTTTCATCTTGGCCTCCCTCACGATGGACTGTAAATGGGTAAGCCAAATTAACCCCTTTCACCCAAGTTGCTTTGTCATGGTATTTTATCACAGCAATAGAAATAAATCTACCAAAGACAATAATCAAACCAAAATTCTACTTCCCCAGCCATATAAAAAGAATGCTATCTATGCAGAGGGTTGTTTGGAAAACTAGGCATAACCTAGGTTGTAAGGTATTGAGAACAACATTTGGTAGTGAGGAGGCAGCAAACCTAGTGTAGGTTATTTTAGGTTTGGTTTTAGAAACAGTATGATTTGAATCCTAGGTTACCACAACTATATTGGTTTCCCGGTTTGTAGGAAGAATATAATATTTATATTATCAACTCTGCTAATAAAAAGAAATTACAATACACAAAGTGAATTTAAATAAATTGGATGAAGGTAAAATTCAAGCTTTTCTAAGTGGATAGTTTGAGACAAAAAAAGAAATATCTTTTCTAGAAGTATATTTAAGTAAACTAATAATTTCTAATTCTATAGTAAAAATATAGAAGTTGTCAAAGTTAATGCTTTATCCCTAGATCCTATAATTATTAACATGCTGCTATTAGAACGAATTAATTTAAATGACAATGAAATTTTCTACTGTAACATTAGGACTAATAAGTATTTAACACTGTAAACATTCTAAAATGTTTTTTTCTTAGAATCACATTTCCAAAAAAAAAAAAAAAAACACCTTGATACCAACAGTAAATATGGGTTTGAAATTGCTGAGCCTCACTCACTGTCAGGTGCTAGGTCACTAGTTGCAGGGATATGTGTATTTAACTACTAAAGTAACTTCCAGGGCTGGGCACGCTGCTCAGTGGGAGACATTGGCCTGGCAATGCAAGTCTGCAGGTTCCACCTCCCCCAAATCAACACTGAACAGTTATTTTGTGCCCAACAGAAGACTTAAAGTCATAGGTCTGTATTGTTCTCAGGGTTCATGCCCTCCATGAAAGAGACAGAAATGTGGGATCATTTAAAATACTTACTAATCCTTTTCTCATTAGTGTCCCTGCCACCAAGTGACATCCAGGACCAGCTAGACTTTCCTCAGGCCTTAACTTCACAGCTCCATGATCTACTTACTATATAACAAATCTTTTGTCTCCAGCAGCTTTAGGACTCGCTACATCTCCTGTGACATATTGTGGGACATTGGGCTGTTGGGAAATTAATAGGACCATGATTTGAAACATGAGTTTTCCTCTCTAGAGAGAACTTTATCAGCTTACATTTTCTCCCTCTCTTCACTCCTACCAAAGAACAATAACAGAATATCAAAGCTGTTTCTGCTATGTGTCTTCAAACAGGAATAGACAGAGAAAAATGAAACGAGGGGAAAAATAGTCAAAGTGAGGAGCAATTAATCCAAAAGGAAAGAGGGAAGCCTTAAAGTTTCACTTAGTCTTACCAATTTGCAACTGACTTCAGTAAGGGAACAGAAAGGAATAAGCGGGAAGTGACAGCCCAAAGCACAGTAGGGAAGCAGGCAGTGCCCTGAACCGCAGGACAATTTGTTCTCAGAACTAGAACCAAAGCAAAGTCAGTGACGGATTATGTTGTGGGAACCCTGATGATAAACACATTCGGGATGAAAGAAGGAGCCCCTCCCCAGTACTGTGGATACAAAAATTGAAAACAGGATGATGTAATTCAGAAAAATAGAACTACCCTAGAGTCAGCTCCTGCAGAGTGCCAGGCACTGGGGCAGCCTGCACCTTGCATGGCTACAGGCTCTGGGGCAGGGAAGAGACAATTTCCTGTGGGTGGTCCAGAAAGCAAAGAGGGGAAGAAAAGAGACAAGGTGGAGGGGAGCATCCTGTAGGTGGGGATGCTTCATGCTTAGATGTGGATAACAAGTGTGCATTATGCAGCTGGAGAGGGAAACTGAGTGTGGTGATACATTTACTACACTGGGTAACAATAATTGTGGCTTCAGAATATGGGTGTGATGAGAATAAAGACTTGATAAATGAAAAACACAGAGCAGGGCTGAAAATGGCACTAGTGATACTCTTATAACGTGTTTCCATTCAACCTCACCTCTATTTTTAATAGAAATACTAATGACGCCTGAAACAACCACAGAAGTGCCTGTTATTATTGCCATTAACTGAAGAGAAATCTAGAGGACAGAGGATGTTCTGTTTCATCCAGTGTCCATGTTGGATCCCTTTTTCTGGATTTCTCTCCAAGATATGTCTGTCCAACCATTTTCCAAATTATGATTCCTGGAACATTAACATTAATTCTGCAGAATAACAGCAAGTTTCTATCTGATGATAATGTTAGTTTGTCTCCCCTCTCTCCCTCCCTCCCTCTCTCTCTCTCTCTCTCTTTCTCTCTCTGTCTCTCTGATCATCTCCCCTTCTCCCTTCCCCCTCCATAACCCAGGAAATAAATATCTAACTTCACTCTGCATGACCTGCCTATCCATGTCTCCGTCTTTCGCCTGCCTCCGGTGGCTCCCTGCTCGGGAGCAGCCACCTTCAGAGACCTGCGGTGTGGTCTCGTGGCATGCCCATCTGTTTGTCTCTTCTTGTGGCCTGCTGCAGCCACTTGGGAACTGTGCTGTCCCTGCCTGGGACTGGCTGCTCTGAGTCCCTCTGCCTGCCCCTGCTTGGAGACCTGCATTGTGGTCTCAAGGCCACTCGGGACCTGCAGCATTTTTAATTAATCCATTTCACTAATGATGCTGGTTTTCATTGAGCAGAGAATGGCTAGTACCACTGTCCACAAATAACAGGGCATCTAGAAGCCTGCATAAGATGCTTCATTGTTGACGATTTCAACCTTATGGCGACAGACGTCTAGTCAAATGTGTGCCAATGAGACTGTTTGCATCTGTTACAAACAACCTGTCATCCAAAATGTCCAAAGACCTCTTGAAACTCAATGCTAAGAAAATGAATAATTAATTTAAAAATGGACCAACGATCTTAACAGATGCCTCACCAGAGACCATATACTGACTACAAATAAACACATTAAAAGATGCTCTACATCCTATGTCATAAGAAAAAAGTGGACGAAGAAAACAGGAGCTATTATACACAGAATGGTCCAAATCCAGAGCACTGATGATACCAAACAGTGCCAAGAAAGGGAAGCAGGCAGAATTCTCATTCATTGCTGGTAGGAATGAAAATGGTGTAACTGTATTGGGCGACAGTTTGGTAACTTATTGGGAACTAAAGCTGTAATACATTCAGACAATGAAATGCTATTCACTGCGATTCACTGTTACTCATTAGGAAGGGAGGGGGAGGGGAGGGAAGAGAGCTATCTTAAACCCTTATTATTGAAGTGGAAGAAGACAGTCTTTAAAAAGTTACAGAAACGCATGATTCTGGTTATATAGCACTCAGGACAAGGCAATCTAGAGAGACAGGAAAAGATGGGAGATTGCCAGGGGTTGGATTTGGGAGAGGGTTTAGTGTGCAGACAGCACAGAGGACCTTTAAGTATCCAGTATTGTACTCTAATGGCAGCTACATATCATTTTATATTTTTCAAAGCCAAAGAATGTACAATATCACCAAAGAGCTCTAATGTAAACTGAAGACTGAGTCACTATGGCAACAGTGCAGGCTGGTCAGGAATAACCAGAGTGCTTCTTGGGTGAACGTTGGTATTTGGAGGAAGGTATATGTTTGGGGATTCAGGAAATAACTTCTGTTCCTGCCTATTGTGAACCTAAAATTGTTTTTTAAAAAGTAGTCTTAAAAAGTGAGCCCAGTTTTAAATGAGAGTCAAGATGCAAATAGGCAAGAAAAAAATTAGACTTTAAGTTTTACATTAGATCTTTGATTCATTTTTTTTTAAAGGAGAATTAGACGTTTCTACATGTGGCTATCTTGTTTTTCCCAAAGTGACACTTCCTATGCTACCCCATGAAGGTTTTAGTCACCTTTGTTTAAAACTAGGTGACTAGCAGTGTGGGCTAATTTCTGAGTCCTCTGTTCTAGTTTACTGATCTACAGGTTTTATTTTCCTTTATGTGTGCATAGTCCATTGATGGGATACTAGGCTGGTTCTCTCCCTGGCTATAGAGAACAACACAGCCACACAGGAGGATTTGTAAAGCCTCTGTTGCATGCTGAGTTACTCTCTTGAGCATCTGACCCAGAGTGGTACAGCTGGACCGTGCTGGAGTGCTGCTTTTGGTTTTCTGAGGAAGCATACTGATTGCCATAGCAGCTGTACCACTTCCCCTTCCACCGGCAGTCAATAGAGCTGGCTTCTCTTTCCTAGTTCGCTCACTAACCTTTGTTGTCATTTGTCTCCTTGAGATAGCCATTCTGGATGGAGTGAGGCAGAATCTCAAAACAGTTCATTTGCATTTCCCAGATGGCTAGGGAAACTGAATACTTTTTCAAGTATGTCTTCGGGTTTGGTGAGAGACTCTGTCTCAAAACAAGAAGTGGAGGGAAATTCAGAATGATACCAGGTAACAACTCAGAACTACACACACACACATGCACATGCATACCCACATATGTGTGCTTGTGACCATTTGTTTGTGTTTGTAAGAACTATCTGTTCAGTTCTTTGGTCCACTTATTGGTTAGAAGATTTCAGCTCTTGTGAGGAGGGAATCAGTAAAAGACAATGGGGTAGGAGGGAAGGACAGTTGGGGAGGGAGGACAAAAATGTATATTGGCATATGCAAGGAAATATCATAAGTAAACCAATTAGTTTCATGTACTAACCTTTAATAATTAATTTAAATATGTAAAAATAATGCATTAGCGGAGATAATGGAAAAGTCTATTTCAAAGTTTAAGAAGCAGATGACTTGAAAGTTCACAAAGAAAATGAGCCAATGACAATAAATTGATCATGTACTATTTATAATGTATATTCATTTTCAATTAAATGTCTTCTTCCACTCAAACATAAACTTTATAAGAGTAGAGATTTTTGGCAATATTCCCGATCAATTCCAAATGTGTGTGTAAACTACTCTGCAAACATGTGTATGTGTGCTGAGCACCATTATTTACTCTGGAGATGCAGATTTAAGTATGACTTGCTGTCTACTCCCCAAGAGCAGTCCTGGATAAGGAGACAGCAGACATATTCACAGGTAAGTTCATCTCATTCCTCATTTTCCTCTTTCCAGTGAAGTGTACGGAATTTTTGCTCAGGGCTTGACAGATGGCTCAATGGATAAATGACTTGCTGTTCAAGCTTGAGGACCAGACTTTAGATCCCCAGAATCTATCTAACAGTTAGGCAAGCATGGCAGTGGCCTTCAACCCCAGTACTCAGGATACAGAAACAGAGGATCCCTGGGGCAAGCTGGGTAGCTGGACTAACTAAACTGGTGAGCTGTGAGTTTAGTGAGAGACCCTGTCTCAATAAAAGAAGTGGAGGGAAATTAAAAAAGATACCAAGTATCAACTTCAGAACCAGACACACAATGTGTATGCATACCCACACATGTGTGCTTGCAAACATGCATACACAAGCACATGTATGCAACACTCATACACACAAAGAAGGAAAAGGAAATTTTTACCCGTTATTACCTAAATGTAATCTTATCTCAACTGACACAAACCATATAAATGCCATATTTTGTAAACTTTTTTCCTCTAAGTCATTTCTGGCTCTTTGGGAAGCAAATGTTGTATAAACAACACGAAAATTCAAAGGATTATAAATTTTATTGTCCATTAAGCAAATATCTATATTTATGTTGTTCAAATCCTAACACAGAGCATGATGAGGGGCCATAAGTGAAATGGCCTGCTCATGGCCTGACAGATGTCACTGCTCCGAGGACACCACACAGGAAGCTCAGTCAGGGCTGTGGAGAGGACAAACTCAGTCCCGGTTGGAGCAAAGGGGGTTAAAACACAGAGAGGTCAGCTTCAGGGCCCTCGCGTTCAATTGCTTCTTCTTCCATGCCTTCAGGGGTTGGTGTGTAGGGGCAGGTGTTAGACATGGCCCAGCAAAATGAGCACCTTGGGGTAGGAAGGATGGTTAATCAGATCATAGCAAATAGCACTTTTGCAGAAGATCCAGGTTTAGAGCCCAGCACTCACGCGAGGTGGCTCACAACCACTTGTAAACACAGTGCCAGTGATCTGACCCGCTCATCTGACCTTAGCCAGCACGATACTCACATGCTCAACCCATACCTAGAAGCACACCCTTAAAAATAAAACCTAGACACTCACTTTCTAGATTATTTCATTCATTAATAACATGCCATCTCCAACTACTATAAATCTCCTGACTGACAAACACCCAGGTAACCTGTTTCCTTGCTTTGTGTGACATGCCAACCAATGCCAATTTAGAGAATCTACCCACCTAGCTTTAATAATCTCACCTCCAGGAATCGTGTTGCAAATTCTCTTAGAATACGTGTTTTCTTTGACTATGATTAGCTCATTGGGGCCACATGTTCTGTGGGGAATTACAACAACGTTTTCAAAATGGCACAATAATGAATGAGGCATTTGATGGTAAAAAAAAGTCAATAGGTAGTTTTTCATTTTCCAGTAACAACCTGTAACCACCCACCAGATTCTATTTTAAAACTTCAGTGCTTATGGAAAAACTGTTGACTGACAACTATTATTTATAAAAGAGCCTATAAAGGGTATTAAAGATGTCAAGAATGTTTTATCTGCTAACTTAAAACCTGTCTCAGACAGAAATAAAACTGGTGACAGAGTCAGCACCTGCCTTTCATGTTGGTGAAGCGTTTGAGAGCACCTGGACCATGGCTGTGTGTTAAGTTTGTAAAAATCCATAATTCATGGGGCCAACATAAAGGCCACTAGACAGGAAGATGGATGGACTGAACATTTTCTGTGCCACCAAACAGCTAATGACCAGGTAAACACCTCCGAGCAAAACAAAATCCAGATTTGTTCCAGTCATCCTCTGGCCACCTCCTGCGCCTAGTACAAGCAGGAGCGAGGCTTCTCCGGCCTTAGCTTGTAGCATAGGCACAAGCTGTGGCGCCTTTGCAAGGTTGCAGCTTCCCTCCCACCGCTTACAGCTAGCTTACGCAGATGCACCTGAACACAGATATGCAAACGCACACACACATGCTTGCACACACGCCACGTAGGCGGGATGGAAAAATTCTGGAGAAAGCAGGTGAAAGAAGCCAGTCCTCAGGATCGACTCACTTTGATATTTATCCTGGAGAAACTCAGACAGAACTTTAAATTTAACCTTCTGTTTTGAAGGACTGTTGGTCCCTCTGCGTTAGGCATTGTAACATCTTGTCTAAGAACCTTGTCAGTGTTAAACAGCCACGACTGAATAGTAAATGATGTGCAAATTTTTAAAGAAGAGATTTGTGCAATATAGGAAATTTAAAGGAAGTATCTGGTAAATGGAGTGTATTAAGCTAGTTATCATACATGTAGGTTTTAAAACACTGTATGGATTAAATTTGTTACATGTATATTTTACAATTTTTATTCTCTTACAATTCAATGTGTTGTATCCCTTTCACGTATGTACATGTACAGCGCTATGTGATTCAAAGTTAAGATTTTTTTCAAAGCTGTACATTCAAGCCAGTGCATGCGGAATTAAAAGCATACTATAAAGTAATGAAAAGAACTATGACATTGAGCATACACCTATAGAGAAAATGCAATGCCGTTGTACCTCCATTACGGCCTTATCTTGTTGTTTGAACTTTTTTCTTCCTCGAAATTAAGTTCATTATGGTTTGTTGAGTAAATAAGAAAATAGCTCTCTGAAGAATAATTTGCTAGATTACAGTAGATTAATGTTGCTCCTGGGTCTAGTCCACCAATTTTCCCAGGTTTGAAAAGGAAACCAGGACCAGAGCCTGGAGACATGCTTAGAGGTTGGTAGCAAGGGCTGCTCTTACAGAGGAGTTGGGCTCAGGTTCAGGTTCCAGAACCCACAGCCAGGGACACTGCCTATAACGACTGCCCCTGGGCGTCAACCTCCTCTTAAGACGGCTCTCAACCTGGGGATCCAAGGACTCATTCACAGGGATCACCTAAGACCTTTGGAAAACATGGATATTTACATTACAATTCATATGAGTAGCAAAATTACACTTAGAAAGTAGCAACAAAAATAATTTTACTGATGGGGAATCACTACGACATGAGGAACTTTAGTAAAGAAGTGCAGCATTAGAAAGGCTGAGAGCTGGTCTTCTGATTGCCATTGGCACTTGAATGCATGAGCCACAGCACGCGCGCGAGCACACACACACACACAAATAAGTTTTTAAGAAAAATAACTGATACCAATATATGAAATAAAATAGAAATGGCTTATATAAAAATGTTTCCTTATAAATATGTAAGTATGTTAGACATTTGTGAATTGTAACTTTTCCCATTGTGCCATTTATAGCAAACAGTGGTCATTTGTCTTTTCCCAAACTTTCTATAATATTGTCAAATATTCAATAAAAATGTTATAATTAGTTTCACCAATTTATTTTTGAAGTAAAATAGCCCTGTTTTCCTTTCCTTATCTCATATTAAATTCACACACATATATCAAACAGATATATCCATATAGTTACTGGACAGTTCACTAAACAAGGCTGCTATGAAAGCATTTGTCCAGCTTGTAAAAAGCAGAAGTAGTGAGAAGGCGCCGGGTGGCGTTAACCTCCCAAGTGCTTGCTGCACTAGCTGAATAAAAAAAGAAAGAACGAAAGAAAGAAAGAAAGAAAGAAAGAAAGAAAGAAAGAAAGAAAGAAAGAAAGAAAGAAAGAAACCGTGCCTGGAGATCTTCCCTTTGCCTGTGATTATTAATTAGTAGCTGATTTTCTAGAATGCTGCTCCAGAATTCCAAATACCTTGATTTCTCTAATTCCTATTTCCCCCAATATTTTGCTGTTTCTAAAGTCCAGGGCGTCGTACAAAGAACAGGTCCATGTTATCATGGTCCCCCTTTTACAAGACAACCGATGTCAGATCTAGAGAGTGGTGAAGATGTAGAACCACTACCATAGTTAAAGCCTTCAGATTTGTCACTTCTTCCAGCAACATTTGGGACTCTCCACCCTGCCCAAAGTGGAATCTTTCCAATTTCCTACAGTAAAGGAACAGCATCATCTTGGACCCAATCAATTCTCACTTAATGTGAAGACATTTGAGACTGACTTTGAAGAAATAATGAGGTGAGCTGTCAAATTGACATCATGAATTATCTGTTACAGTGTGTTCTCGTATGAGATGACAGCTTGTTATTCTAAGACCTGGCCCTGAGTTAGATTGGCCAGACTAAATGCTGCATTTTTAGAAACTGATCATGCAAAAGCCTTGGCTAAACGTTCTATCTGGTGGCTTGGGATTTATTTTGGCATTGAAAAGCCAGAAGTGTCAGGCAATTCAGCATGTCTTTCCCAGTCATTTCTCTAGATAAGGGGGTGGAGGGAAGCTTATTCATCAACCTTCATTTTATTAGCACAGTTCAAGGGAAGAAATAATCAAGAGGATACGAAGGTACACACTCATTCACCTTTAACAAAACTGTGGTATGTGGCATATTCAAACATACATCAAGTTCCATTTGGAGTATCTGCCATTGGGATTCTGCATTCAATTCTGCAGATTGTAAATAATTTGCTTTTGTAATTGTTGCTTAAATCCCAAATATCAGTTTTACTCACTATCTTCATAAAACTTAGAAGACCAAAGGAGTTTCTCAGAGTACCTGAAACTGGCTATTGAAAGAGAGACAATGCAGTGAGTTTGCTAGTTGTCTATTGGCTCTAACTATCCTTTGCATGTATTCTTTGTGCCTCAAGTATTTATTTTGTGAGTTTACTGAACAGAAAAATAGACATTTGTTTTACCTATCTCTATCTGAAGTTGTGTGGAAAATATACAAAGTAAATACAGATATAGTCTCTTGACACTGCTTTGTGTACCCACAACCTGATTAAGAAGGGAGCCCTCACCATTACAGCAGGAGAGTGTAGCCCACTGTCGTCCACCACAACTGGAACCACATATGTAGAGAGGCACCTCCCCTGACACTGATTTATTGTTTTTTAGAAAGGATCTTACCATGTAACCCGGGATGGCCTCTTCAACACAAGACCTTCCTGAACCGGCTCTCCACTGTTAGATTACAGAGTTGTATACCACCACACCCAGACTGGCACTGATTTTTAAACTACACCTTAAAAAGAGCTACCACAACTACCTAATTTGCCTTTTAGAACAGTACTCCAAAAATTTAACCATTGGTATCAGGCTGAGCCGTCCTTACAAGGAGATGTGATGCTCAGCACTAATTAGGACAGGATGCTGGTGGTGGTGGGGGGGGGGGGGAGAAACCTTTTAAGTGGTGTTTTTCCATTTTAGGCTGTATCCTTTAAAGATTTTGTCTCAGTGATGCAAAGTATTCGACCCCCGTGACTGTGAAGACCAGGCAGCTGGTAGTTCACTGCAGAAGGCAGGAGATGAGGAGAGCCGAGAAGAGGCCTTAGGAACAGGCCACACTTGGAATGCTTTGCTCCTAAAGCAAGTCTAACAGCTGGGTGGCGGTGGCACATGTCTTTAATCCCAGCACTAGGGAGGTGGAGACAGAAGTGATATATCTGGGCAGAGAGAGGAATGTAAGACGGGAGGAGACAGGAGCACAGCGCAGTCTGAGGCAGTAGTCTGAGCGGCAGTCTGAGGTTGCAGTCTAGGTAGTCAGTCTGAGGATGCAATCTGAGGACTTGGAGAGACAGGATCACCCTGCAGTCTGAGGTAAAAGGTCTCTCTAGTAGTTGGCTGCTCTGCTTCTCTGAACCTTCAGCTTTCATCCCCTAATATCTGACTCTGGGTTTTTATTATTAAGACCAATTAGAATTTGTTCTTCAACTACCAGTGTATACTTTTATGCAGTGACTCTGAGATAAGACAATAGAGAATTTCTACAGGAAAAAATAGTGATGGGCATAATGCCATAAAAACAAATCAAACATTCCAATTTCATGTATTTGTCATTAACTGGAAGACAGTTTATCAGGAACTTGATGTCTTATGTGTGGAAATACAGATGCAGGCTCTTGAATTTCTGGTAAGATCTCACATGATGCTCACCACCTCCCCTCCATCAGATGGCTACTAGCACACTTTTAGGGTATGGATAAGTAGGCACTATTACAAATACTTGAATGCAGGTTATCATCACCAAAAATTGAATATATTCTCATACAAAAAGGGAATGAATGGCTTTTCAAATTTGGCTAAGATTTCTGACTGGTGGTAGTATTTCCATTGACTGGGTCTCTGCCAGCACAGAGTTAGAGGTAATTTCTTCTTTCTCTATGAAAAACAGAGTGGATTCACTTACTATAACAAGTGAGAATGCATTATTTTATCAACCCTTCGAACCTTCCCTTTATCTAATGCCTATCAGTTAACTCTTTTTTTCTAAACTATTTATTGAGACTACAACTCTAAAAGCTACTTCTACCAAATTTATTTTCATGTCATATTGCAGTAGCAACTGCGCTGTTTCTACATGTAACACATCAGTTTTTTTCTGTTCCTGTGATAAAAAAAAAACTCTGGCCAAGCAACTTAGGGGAAGAAGGTTTTCTTTGGATTATAGCTTCAGAGGAGACACTGCATATCATATCAGGGAAGGTAGAGCTGACTAGAATATGAGGCTGCTGGTCACACTGCATCAGCAGTCAAGAGCAGAGAACCTACAGGAAGTAGGGCCAGACAGGCAATAAAACCTCAAAAGCCAACCCCAACCAGTAGTAGCATTCTTCGAGCAAGGGTCCAACTACTAAAAGTTCCATAACCTTCTCAAACAGTACTACAATCTGTAGAGTAAGTCTTCAAACACAAGAGCCCAAATGGGGACATTTCACATTCAATAAACTTACTATTAAAAAAATGATGGAAACCTCTGCCCCTACCACCTTTAGAATTGAGCTAATTAGGCAATTATAAACTGAATTATACATCATAGTAAAAACATGCCCATCAGCAGTATAAACTATCCACACAAAATGGCATAATAACCATCAGTTACCACAGAAAAGTTGACAATAGTTTCAAGCTGTCATCACAGAGAAATTTAGTACTCTTCAGAGTCCTGATAAATTTTAATCCAATCCTGATTGTTGTCATTTCACAATTCTATTATTTAATGCATATATTGTTTTTAGGTCAGTAAACTGTATGACAGCAAGATTTCCCAACTTCAGAAGCAGTTATTTGGTTTAAAGTTTCATAATAGATCCTCCTCAGGACTTTCAGTGTAAAACACACAAAGAATCCATAAAGCTAGTCTGTGTTTAACTTACCATCCCCACTGTCGGAACGACAAAGCTTATTGATCATAAATAGCCTCCGGAGCTTGCCACTGTGCTTTGGGGACATGCCAACCTGGCTGAACCAGTGTGAACTTAGAATCCTGAGATCACAATATTAGACTCCTTGTGTGGTGTGTTTGGGGGGTGGGATAGTAGTAGGATCTCAGAGTCTAGCCAAAGAACAGTTAAATTGCCTTTCAATTCAAGTGTGTGTATATGTGTGGGAAAAACCAGGATTTATCGCACAAACTATGAGAGGCAGGAGTAGTTTTAACTCTATATATCTGCGTTGGCTTTACAGATAAAGATCAAGCCAATGGCATTTTAGAAAATTGCTTGCACCTAATCCCCAGTGTCTTTACTCTACGTTTCCTTTATCAACAGAACAGGGTGCACATGGCTGTGGGTAACCTCTTACTGAGTTTGCTATGAATGCTGAAGCAATCTACAAAATATAGCTGTTTTGTAAAATAGAAGAGATGCTTCCAAGAGGAAAATATCTCATCTGGCTTTCTTTAGAATAATTTGCAAAGCTTATTGAGCTTTGAGGTTTTCAAAAATTCTTACTATATAAGTAATAAACATACATACTCAACTGAGAAGACAGGTCAACAAATAAAGCATTTGCACCATAAGAATAGGGAGTTAAGATTCCCAGTGCATACATAAAATCCAGGCAGGACAGGCAAACTTGGGCTCAGTGGAAGATTTGACCCCTACAAGCAAAGTGGAAAGTGACCCAGGAAGACACCAATGTTAGTTTCAGGTCTCTACATGTATATACATGCATGTGCATCCATAGATATATGTACATAAACACACAACATATATACATTCATACATACATACACGCTGAGCTCTAAAGTACATATACAAAATTCCCAATACCATTTCACTAAGGTGGAAAATACAAAGTTTTCAATTTTGCAAAATGTTTGCCCTCTCTTTCACCATGTCATACAGTAATAAATAAATACACAGTAATTGGGCCTCAATTTACTTTATTCAGTTTCCTATTTCTTTCTTTTCTTTTTATTTCTTATTTTCTTTACCTTAAGTACCTGATTTTTTTCTTTTTGTAACTTTATTTCTAGAGTAATTTTTTGACTAATTTTAACTCAAAACAAAAACAAAGTAGAATGGCATTCCACATTAAGTATCAAGGAAAGAAAAGTGAAATAACACAGGGAGGAGGTTTCCCTTTCACACAGACTCTTACAAAAGTGGATGAAGTGTAGTAGTGCACACCTTTAATCCCAGCACTAGGGAGGCAGGGGCAGGCAGATCTCTGTGAGTTCGAGGCCAGCCTGGGCTACAGAGTGAGTTCCAGGACAGCCAAGAGTACAGTGAGACTCTGCCTCAAAAATAAATAAATAAATAAATAAATAAATAAATAAATAAATAAATAAATGGGGGGGGTGGAGTGGAGCTCAGTATTAGGAAAACTGACACTATAATTGCAGTTACTTATAAAAACTCTCTTACCTTGTGCTGTAGAAATTGTAATTTTTAATCTAAACTATATAAATATGTGTGAAACTCTGATGACATACCAATAGCCAGACACTGAAATTGTTGATGAAATTAAGAGTGGAAGGATCAGATACATGACTCCCTTGAAGAGTAATTGTTATTTCGGAGGACCCTGACACCTATGGCCTCTGGGGACCTGCATTACAATGTATGTAAATGGAGACTGTGCTTTTGTTTCCTGCCACCCAGACCCTGATAATCACACAACAACTACATTAATTACATCACCATTTGGCCAACAGCTCAGGCATATCCGTGGTTAGCTCTTACATCTTAAATTAATACCTTTCTATTATTTTATATTTTACCACAAGGCTTGTACCTCACATCTTGCTTCTTGAATGGCTACATGGTGTCTGCCTGACTCCACCTTCTTTTCCCTGCATTTAGTTTAGTTTTCCTGCTTAGATATATTCTGCCCTTCCATAGGCCAAAGCAGCTTTCTTATTAACCAATGGTAATAAAACATTCATAGCATACAGAGGGGAATCCCATATTAGATGTGCACATACACACATACAGACACAAGCAGCAACACGTAATTAAAAATAATAAAAATAAATCTTAAAAAATAGTAGAACTATACAAACATGATAATTTTTAAAAGGCAATCAAACAAGTCTATATTATAAACATGAGAAAATACTGATCACAGTCTTAAGAACTGAGAAATAGTAGAATGATGTTTACAAGGTGACTTTTAATTTCCTGCAAATACATATGTGAGCATATATTTTCAGACCAATTATTTGGGGGCCAACACACAAACCTCTACTGAGGAACAACTATCTCAAACTCACTATCTCCAGAAATGAATTACTGATCTTTCCCCCATGAGTATCCCTTTCTCGCTTAAGACCACTTCTGTCTACTCACTGCTCACTCCACAAACTGGGGCAGTAAATCTGTTAGATAGCTTAATTATATGATTAATGCCACAGTGTGCGAATACTTCAGAATATCATACTTTGTCCCATAAATATAAGTAATTTTAGTTGTCATTATGCTCACCTTTGGGGGAGAGTGCCTAGGGATGACTCTTTCTGTCATTACCTCCTCCCATCATACCTGCCTGCTTCTTACAATCTTCATTATCATCCCACTGTCCAAGGCCCTATCTTTTTTTTTCTTTTTGCAACTTTCTATATTCAAATTCTTTTTAAATTTCTGATTAAGATCTCATCCCTCTCTGCAACTTATGATTTCACCTTCCTCTTACAATTAGAGAAGATCTGCAGTTCTTTAAGGTCCCTTACTATCTACAGAATCTTAACACTAACAGTCCCTATAGCCAATGGCATTATTTTTCTAACAGCAACAATAATACTGTAAAATATCTTCCAATTCAGGTTTCATAAGAACCATTTAAGAGGCAATGATTAGAGATACTCCAGGTATCTAATATTTTAAAGTAAGTTTTCCCAGTCAGAACCCTAACACCGAATTACTTATCAACTTTAAATGGTCAATGACTATCTAAGCTGCCACTCTAGCTCTTCACTATAACCTCAGGCTGCTATTTTCTGCACTTCCATGCTTTATTCAAGTGGCCTCTTCTCAGCTACTAAAACACACACACTGTTTCTTACCTTGGATCTCTCTGTTTACCTCTGTGTCTGACATGCTCTCTAGAAATCTTTCCTAGGTTTCCAGTCTCTATTCCAATGTCACTTTCCAGGGAGGATTTGATTGACCAGCAGCAGCCCACTCCTCCCTTTTCTTTCTTGCTGTAGTCTCTTGGTTCTTTCATATAGCTCTTTAGAAAATTAAATCATCAACTTCTCCCCTGTCTTTCTAATGCTCTGGATGTGATGATAAGTGCAACACATAGCATAAAGGAATTGCTAAAGGGATCTCTGAACCATGCTTGAGGAGTTAGAGAAACACCATAGAAAACGGCATTAAGGTCTAAAGTAAGGGAATGCAGGAATGAGGTAATAAGGAAAATAATTCTAGGTTAAGAGAAAACTGGTGAAGCTGGACAAGATCAGATGGTAAATTTCAGAACACCTGAGAGGTACTATCACCTCAGATGGGAAGCAAGGGAAGAGAAGGCTCAAGAGGTAGGAGACACTGGGGTTCAAAAGGTAAGGAAGGGCAGACGGTGTATGACTGTTGCTGTTTCTGGTTTTGTTGTTTTGTTTTTTCCTTAAATACTGTCAACCACAGCATGTTTAGAAGACTGGGAACAAAATACTAGATTTATGATATACTAATAGATGGAGTAAGGAGAGAAGAGACTATAGAAATCTGCAGTTCCAACTCTTTGCATTACTAAACATTTGCAAAACAAGTCTAAAACACAAAAGAAAAATAAGAATAATCTTAACTGAAGTTGACTCTATAGATATATATGTAAACATGTAGTGTGACTTCACATACATTTAGAAGTTAAACTTTGGGAGTGCAGAGTCAGGGGAATAGACCTAGGGTTTTGCACATGTCAATCAAATGTTCTACCCTGTTCTATTACCTTCATGAAACAAACAAAAAGCTTACTTAAAAATTGTATTGTGAGGAATATTGTGTAATTTTCCAAAGAATCTAATGTTAACATTGGGCTGGATAAAAGTCATTGTGGTCAGCTTATAACAGAAGGGCAGAGCCATTTGATTTAAACAATAAAAGAAAAACTGATTATAATCTGTTCATCACAGTGGACTTCCCACAGTAACATTTAAGATTTATAGAAAAACAAAAAAAAACCCTTCAAGATTCTAATATATAAACAAAAGACACTAAACTGAAAAGCTTCAAAAGGATTTGTAATAATTAATAAACGAAGCTTAGTATTTCTTATTTGGAGATGCACCAATGAAGGGGAAACCTAGTCAATACAAAAAAATTACTTTTTTAAAGTTATAGCATTTAGATATGACCTGATTTGACCCCAAATTCCAATGGACATGCTGTTACAAAGTAATCAGAAATACACAGTGTACTTGTTCAATTTGTTTGTACTATGTAAAATTGATTTTTTTCTTTAATACTAAAATTTGGTCCATCTGTTGGGAAAACAGAAAATGTTCTAAATATATACAAAGAGTGGAAACGCTTCATTCCCCGGCTGTATCCTGTGGTGTACGCATTTTCATCAGTGTGTTTGTCTTGCAGACAAAATGAATATCAGATGGTGGTTCTGAAAAAGGGCAGACCTAACATGAGGTGATTAGTTTCAAAAACAGATTTTTATTCTTGATAAATTATTACCAAATACAATCATCTGTTGATTGAGGATATAAAACAGATTGGTCATACTACAACCCACAGGTTAAATGAAAAACGGAAATAATAAGTTTATTTAACATGGTCTTGCATTAAGTTCCCAGCAGTGCAAATCTAAGGCAAATAATTAGATTTCCAATTTAAAGATATACATTTGTTAAGCCAGACGTTTCCTGAGGTCATCTACTTTCTATTGGCCAGTCCCACTGCAGTGGCAAAGCATTGAGGGCATTTTTGCTCAGAAGTTTGTATTAGTATGCCTTGTACATTACCCTAATCAAGCCAGCATTGTAGTTTGACTCAGGGATTATACAGACAGGTCAAACGACTGATAGGATGACTCTGGGCTGCAAATCAGGGTCTGAAACAGTGCCATATAGAGGTAAGACTATAGCCTATGGGAAGGTCTTGGGGATGGGGTGGCAGATATTCTGATAGACAACTGGTAAGTCAACTAAACAAAAAACCTTTTACTAAGCAAATGGGACAACAATCAACTAATACAATTTAATCTCTTAAATAGCTGGACTTTTTTTTCTCAAGGTGACCACTTACTTCTAATGGTAAAAGATAAAATTTCAAAATATGATGCTCTGACCAACAGATGTCTTAGTTTTAGAAAGCACGCTCCCTTTCCTTCCTCTTCTGTTTCTTAGGTAATTTACAGCTGTGCTATGTAATGTCTCTCAGGGGAGCAAAGAATCTCATTACAAATGATTCATCTGTGCAGACTTCAGCTCTGTAAATCAACAATCTAATCTCTCTAAAAGATTTCCAATCCCTTCTTGGGCTAGACTGGTACAACTTGCAAATTGGTGGGAGCAGAAGGAAGGGAGGAAGAGAGTTTGGAATGACAACAGGTTCCAGGAAAAGAGCTTATGACAGTTTGTGTGGTCTCCCAATAACCACTGTGCTCCGATAGAGAAAATGGGATGTCCATAAATAGTAGGACTAGGAAAATGTAACATAAAGATGATTTCTTTTGTTAGGAGAACATTCCCAAGAGATTGTCACAGGTCCTGAAGATTGCGTTAGAAATACCTGAGCTACACTAATGTCTCTTGGCTATTGACTTGTAAATGGACTAGAACACCTTGAGAAAATGGTTAGGTAGGGTACTAGAGAGATAATTCAGTTAGTAAAAAGTGCTTGCTGAACAAGTGCGGAGATGTGAGTCTAACCATCAGCACCCTCCCTTAATACCATGCATGCAGTGTGAACTTGTAATCCCAGGACTGAGGAGACAGTGATGTAAATAGAGCTTGGGTCCTGGTGAAAATCAAGGTTGTTGGCTCTCGAGAATGACACCGAAGGTTAATCTCTGACCTCCACACATATGCGACCGCACCCCCATAAACATGTGCATGTGTGCACACATGCATGCACACATGTACACATGCATGTATGAATGCACTAAAAGATTATTAAGTTGTAGAATGATCATACACATTTAGGAGGGCATCATTTCTAAATAAATCTTTGAAGTTTAAACATCATGTATGAATTTTTTTTCCTACAGAGTTTTACATACATTTGTTACTCCAAAGAGTAAAAGTTCTCTACCAAATCATTGGTGGAGAAAAATAAATTTGGGATATCCCTAGTATATTTTTTTATACTGCATATCACACTTAAATAAAAGGTTAATAATTATAATGAGCATAATTTTATAAAGCTTGCTTTGCAATAAGAATCACTTCATACATTTTTGTCTCTCTCTTTTTTTTTTTTTTTTTGGAGGTGAAGAGTTTTGGACGAAGGATAACATTACTCTTGGTCAAAGTCTGTTTGAAGGAGCATCATACATTTTATAACCTCACTGATCACATTGGGAAACAGGTTCTTGTATTCCCATGATAAAGAATCCAAAATAATATATTCAAGTTGAAGCAACTGCTACCGAGACCAGTGACAACAACTCCATATCCCATATCAAATGGTTTCTGGGGGTCAGTTCCACATGAGACCCAGTCAGCGATGTTTACAAGCTCTTCACTAGAGCCAGTTTATGCCATGTCTATCGCATCAACTTCGTGGTGAACTTTGTTCCAGTTGGCCGTAAGCCAGCACTCCATTCTCTCACCTTTCCTGTCAAAGGATCTTTACTTTCTCTTGACATTTCCATGGCTGGCACCCCACTTTCTCCCTGTACTTTACTGTGCTTATGTTCAATTATTTCCAAGCCTTGTCTAATCTAGCCTCCATATTTCCTTCATGTGCTTTTTAAATCTTCACGTCTACCAGCATCATCTCATCATTTCAATCCCAGACTACAGTTTTTTGTTTTCATTTTGTATAACATATTTGCTTTTGAGTTTTCTCCAGATCTTTTGCCTATGCAAACATTTCTGATTAATCCTCCTATGATGTTACTCTAATCATGAGCTCATGAGGTCTGGAATCTGAGATGTTTATCCTTCCTCAGATCTGTAGTCTCAGGAAGGAATCTTCGTCTATGCTCAAGTATTCTGAAAACTAACACTGTCATTTATAATGCGACAAATTAATGAAAACCCTGGAAGAAACACTTCAGTTTAGCACACTTAAGGAAAACCCCGGGAACTGCTGGTCAACATATTGCTTTCGCTTTAAAATACCAGCATGCAATCACTAAACCAAAGGAGGTCTTGGAAGATTATTCATAGGCCCTCTTGTTGCAGGGATGATCTCCAAATTAAGATAACTTCCTAGATGGGCCATTTGTCTTATGCACTGGGCCACCATATTAACCTTCAAACTCTGCCCTATGTGTAGACTAAAACACCTCCACGACAATTTTGCTCCTTTGGTAAAAGCTGAAGTTGCTTTACTAACAATTGTTTGTTGAAGGGAGTCCTACTATCTTTATTGAAGTTTTCCAAAAGTCAATGTTTCCCTAGTAGACATTATGTAGGGGCTACTCTGTGTTGCCAGAAAATGTCAGACTGAACTTGTTTTAATGAGAGAAAAAGCCTTTAGGGCACAATTGGGCACCCGTTGGCTGCTTTGAGAATGGTCTGTTTGTTTTACATTGGTGCTCCATTGCGAAAGTTCAAGAGGGACTTTAAAAAACTGTGTTGAAAAGATCCAATTTCCTTGCACCTTTGGTCAAAAGTTCAGAGTTACTTCCTCTGTTAGAAAGAACACCAGCTTACCTAAGCAATAGCTAAGAAATTTAAAACGAGGGGATTCTCTTTTCCTCATCTAGAATTTACCAGTAACTTAATTTTCTTCTAAAATGACTCTTGCCTCTGTAGCAAGGAGCCTCAATGTCTTACTATCCAACACTTACAGATTCAAATGTGAACAAAACGCTCAACTTCAGAAGCACCTTTCAAACCGTCCTTACTCCTGCTGACACTTATTCCAAGCTAGACCTCTTGACTTTGGACACTGTAATGTTGTATGCCTTCTCACTGAATAGTGGTCCCCCCAAAATAATTTAGCACAACTACTGGACTGAAGTGGTTAGATGCATTTGTTTCTTTTCTATCAATTTACTCTATGAATTCCTAAGAGACACAGAACAATGATTTGCTGACCTCTGAATATTAAAATGCCGTATAGTGCTTAACATACACGAGGAGTTCCATAAATTGATTTCCTAAATTGACTTGGACTGACAAATTGCAATCAGGTCATGTTAATTGCTGGCTAAGGTCAGGCCCCCATAAACTGAGGACAGCAGTGAAATGAAGTAATTATCCAGGTCATTGAGGACAGAAAGTGCTAATTTGGGCAAAATGAATAAGCAAAATTTTGCCTAACTGAACTAATCCATCATTTCGGTGCAATGCATAGCTTTGTGTATGGAAAGGTGACCTCTGTGGGGCACCGTAGAGTAGACTCTCCTGTGCTTTTAATTTCAACAGTCACCTGTTTTGTGGCCATGCTACACACACCACACACTTCTGATGCTAAAGACAGAAATTATATCTAAATCCTCACCAGTTGTCTGATAGGGATGTCACTGGGTCCACATAGGGTCAGCTGAGCACAGTCTGTTGATAACTTAAACATTTAAAAGACCACATCCCTCTAAAGTAGTGAGTCTGGCATCTTCTTCATACACCAGTTCAGCAGTCTGAAAGACTCAGTTCAACACTTTTTCTTTAACTCTGTATGGTCCTCTAGCTGAGGAATAAAGTAGATCTTTCAACCTGTTTACCCTTTGAGACGAAGACAAATCATTACTGAACATTAAAAATTATCAAAGGGCAAACTTGATTTTTTTAATTAAGCCAAAATATTATATTATATATAACATTTTAAATTATTCTATACTGTATATTTGTTAACACAGTTTATGTTCTGGACCATTTGTACTTGGTCTAATCATAAAAATCAAATTACTCAAAACAATCTATGCTACAGGTTTTTAATTTTCATGTTTGACTTTTAACACTTGCCACTTGGTAAACCAACAATTGTCTCATGCGTGCACACGCGTGTGTGTATGAATGTGTATGTGAGTGTGTGAGTATGTGTGTGTGAGTGTGTGTGAGTTGTGTGTGTGAGTGTGTATGTGTTTGAGGGGGGTGTGTAGCTTCTGAACTGAGGAAAGGTATTTTATTGTTTTATGAGTGGGCACAGCATTTTTACAAGTTAGTATTAATTGAAAGTAACTGAAAAATACTACATTGGATATTTTTACTGTATTCAAGATTAATAGTCATACAAGGCCATTCACACTCTCAAGGCTTAAAGCAAAGACAAGTACCATTTAGAAATTAATAGCAGCCAAAAAATGTTCAATGAAAACTCAAATTAAGATAGAATTGGAACTTTCTTATATTGTATAGGCTAGAGAGATAGAAAAGAACCTGAGAACTAAGTTTAAGCCTTGACTTATCAATCATCAGCTATACAAGAACGAGCAACCCAACTTAACTTCCCATGACTTGTGTCTAAAATAGTAGTAATAGTTCCAGCAGAATCGATTGCCTGCAGTTATTTCAAGATAAGGCAACACATATGAAATTACTTCCGAAACTATGGTGCAGTATACGCCTGTGGGTATTGGATAGTGCTGATGATCTGATGGTGACCATTGGAGACAACGTTAATACTCGGCAGCTAGTAAATGTGGTCATCATGGTTACAAATCAGTTTTTGTTCAGATTTTGCCACCTGTGAAGCTGAAATGTTTGTTTTGACACCAAATGAAAAACTCAGTTTATAATGAAAATATGAAAAGACACATATAATACACAGCTGTGCTAGTGAAAGACCACAGTTCACATTCCTCAAAATTACTCCTTTTCTCTTCAGATTTCCTCTTCACTCTTGAAGGACAAAGTTGTTATCAAATGTCAATCATATTTTATTAAATTGACTGTGAAAAGGTTGAACTGTAGACAAGGTTGTTTTAGCCGTAGGCTTCCTTGATTTGCTTGCTGCAGATGCAATTTCAACATCTACTGTTTATACATCTTAAAAATAAATAAGACAGAAGGAAAAAAAGGAAATAATTAAAGAGTCTAGTACATAAACTCAAATTGGTGTATAAAATGAGGTGGCAACTTTCAGACCTTGAAGCAAAGGGATAAATCTTAGACAAGGTGTCCAGCTATTACAACTTACTGTTGGGTTAGGAGCTAATCCACACGTCACCCAGTAAATCCACTATGGTTAAGATAATAGGAAAATACCTAGAGGACAGTTGCTTTCTTTTCAAAGCCTAGACTTCATAAGTAAAGAAATGACCTTCAGTCAGCTTTTTCCCTGTGGATGGATACTTACAGCGTGAAGCTTCAGTTTTAAGCTACAGATGAATATTTTACTATGACAAAGCAAGTATTTGTTTTGTTTTTCTACATACCATTAGTTCTCTATTCTCTATTTCCTATAAGACTTTTCTCCAAACATATTACAAGTTGGTAAAAAGGTAGTGACATCAATGTACTTGAGTTAGGGGAAATCACTTATTCTTTAGAAAGGTATTAATGAAGAGTCTTAGCCGCATTGCTAATTTCATAAGTATATCTATTAGCAGTCACAGGACCTCAAAAATATTTTGTTATTTTACAAATCAGGTCCCAGAAGAATCTCTTTACCCACAACGATTTTACATATTTAGATTTATCTACATATTTTTTCCTTGTGATACTAAGCATTCGATGCAGATTTTTTTTGGAAACTAGCCACAATCTTACCTAAGTTTTACCATTATTTTTGCACTTGTAGAAAATATGAAATTAGATCATCTAGATAGTCTATGTCCTACACAAAGCACTATCAAAAGTTTTGTGAGTTATTATTGTATGTGATATTATGTTGTCAAATAGGGGATATAGTTTCATACTCAGGAGCTTTGGAAAACAATAAATTAAACTTTCTTAAGTAACTTTTTCTTCTCTAAATATCTCAGAGTTAAAATATATTATCATGTTAGATTATCATATATTGTGAGACCCAAAGAATGTTTATAAAGTTTAATTGACCATGAAGCCCTTCCTTGGGAAACTGTAAAAATCTGGAAGAGATGTGGTCAACAAAAATACACTAAAGAGTTTGCGAAGACTTTCTAACACAGTTGTACATCCCTTACAAACAAGGCTATGTCCTGAGGCCTGCGCATTGGTGATCTGTCACTGAGCATCACACTCTCCTGAACAAATGACACAGCTCAAGTCTCACTCTGCAGTAGGATCTTGCTGCAGGCAGGAATACTGCCCTGGGTAGCAGATGACTACAGCTGCCCCGGTGTGGCTTATGCCACTTACGTTATTGTATATGGCCACAGAGAACTTATTTTCTTGCTGGCTTTATTTAACATATAGTTCTTTTGAATAAAGAGAAGAATAAATTTGATCAGTCCCATCAAATCTGAGAAATTTTTAGCCAAATGACAGCAGTCTTACAAAAAATTTTAAGCTACCTTTCTACACCACCACAAGTCCAAAAGAAGGTAGCAGGAAAACTGCATTTATGGAATTACAAGAACCACATAATAAAGCACTGAATTAGTATATCCTCATTTCTTCATGTTCTACACAGACTTGATTCACAGTTTAAATAAAGATGCACTATGTCATGTAAGACAATTTTTTAAAAGTCATTATTTGGTCTCTAATAAATATATATATGTAGCTACCAGTAACTGAAACATGAATTTCTTACTTGCATCTCTGACATTCCTGTGCCCAGTTCTCAAAATGGCTGAGCAATGACATGGTGTTTATAATCGACTGTTATTGGATGGCTCTTTCTGCCTCAGTAGGAGCCCAAATCTGGTGTCATCTCCAAAAGACTATCTGGGGCCTACCATGGTCAGGGATTTTTGTTTTGCTTTGTTTGTTTGCTCTTTTGTTTTAACAGGGTGGTGAGTGGGGGGGGGGGGCAGATTTTATCTCTCTGTAGGAAGCTCCCCTTTCTCTGAGCTTTAGTGGAGCCTCCTGCAGACTTACAGTAGCTTCGGAGTGTGTGCAGCGGCTGTGGCAGCTCAACCATGCAATTTTATAGCAGGCAGCAAACAAGGCAGAGAATTCAGGGTTAAAAACTCAAGTGGAGCCCTGTCTTCTGCAGTAATGAAAGCTGACTAAAAGAGTAAGTCAAAGCATCTCCTAACAAAATGAAAACAGCTGTTTGGCCTGGGCTGGTCTCTGATTTAGGTTAAGTAATTATTGCTCTAGTGTGGTTCAAGGTTGTTCTGTATTGGTGAAATAAGATATCACATGAAAATCATCCAACTTTTAATTTACTGTAGCATCAGAAATTCCACTGTATAAAAAAATTCAAGAAACGTAATCTTCTAAAAACTTTACCTATAAATGTTTTCAAATACCAATTGATTAAATCTTTCAAGACATAATTACACAATACATAATTACATTATAGTAAGAACCTCTAGTATCTATGTTGATAAAACATTTTAATATTTTAGCTTTAAAATAATAAGTTTTCAAAATTTTACTAAAATGATATATCCCGATTTCCAAATAACTGTAAAGATAGTGTTTATGTAGAGACGTTTTCATGAAGAGCTACAGAAGCACAGCTACCTCTTAAACCCCCAGAGAACTCTCCTCTAGTGGTACAAGCCATTTCTTGAGGAACCCTTGGCATGCCAGTGATGGTTAAGAAGAAAAACAATTATTAATCAAGAAGAAGAGAGAAAAGATATTCTCAAGAAAGAGATTTCTATGATTTTCGATATTCAGAATAAAATAGGTCACACATCCAGAAGACTGGACGGGGGCTCGACTGCTAAGAACTCATACAACTCTTGCAAAGGACACTAATGCAGCTCCCAGCATCCACATGAAGTGACTCACTTCCGCCTGTAACTCCAGCTCCATGGGAATCCCTATGTTCCACAAGCATCTGCACTCATGTGCACACACCCACATTCAAACACACACACACACACACACACACATTAATAATAACAAATATTTAAAAAATGATCCAAAGGACGGAGAGTTGCTAAATGGTAGAACACTTACCTATTATTATGTGCAAGCTGTAGGTTCAGTCACTAGCAACAAATACACACACACACACACAACAAATACACACAACTCACACACACACTCACACACACAACAAATACACACACTCACACACACAACAAATACACACAACAAATACACACACACTCACACACACACTCAC
>NC_022009.1:56548367-56582721 GCF_000317375.1 Microtus ochrogaster | reverse complement strand
CAAATACACACACACTCACACACACACTCACACACACAACAAATACACACACTCACACACACAACAAATACACACACACTCACACACACAAATACACACACACACACACTCACACACACAATAAATACACACACATTCACACACACACTCACACACAACAAATACACACACACTCACACACAACAAATACACACACTCACACACACACTCACACACACAAGTACACACTCACACACAACAAATACGCACACACTCACACACACAACAAATACACACACTCACACACACAACAAATACACACACTCACACACACACAACAAATACACACACTCACACACACACAACAAATATACACACTCACACACACACACAACAAATACTCACACTCACACACACACACCTGCTCTCACACATGGCGCTCCAGTAAATGACTTGTTTAAAAAAATCTCTACATATTTTCTTATGCAGCACGCCAAAGACTGGATATCTTGTTCTCCTCATCTGACTGTTGACAGCACTTTGTAGCCACCAAATGACTGCTTACACGTATATGCAGGGCTAGAATGCTCAGCGAAAGCACACTTGCCCAGCATGGCGATCAGCACCCAAGTAAATGAATATAAGCAGTAACATTTGCTGATTTTCAAAACACTGGGAAAAGGTTAAATTACAGAACATTTCCTCAATAGTCAGATCTTAAGTGTATTTTAATCCATTTGTGTACTACTTAACTCAGTTCCCAAGGGGAAACAGAAAATATTACATCATAAGACTAATATTCTGAGAGCAGGACATAGGAGGCTATAAGGAAAGGGGAAGTCTCAGGTGTGCTTCTAGTAGTTACTATTGCTGGACACAAAGCACAGCATACCTACCTTTCCAATGGGGTCTGCTGTGCTGTCTTTCTAAGTCTATATAATATTTATCACTAGTTCTTGACAATTAGTTCAACTAGTGCTTTCCAGCACACCAGAGTATCAAACAATAGAGTTGCATGTTTATATCTCCAAAATGTTATGTATCTTTCTTTGGTGTCAGCAGTTCCTAAATGGAAGAACATACGCTTGGACTTCTTATTTAGAAATTGAGTTGTAGAACTACATAGACATATATAATTTATTTAAGAAAAAAACATAACAAACAGTATTTAAAAGGAAGGTTTGATTTTTTCCTTTATAATGGTTAAGACTAATAACTAAGATCCTTAAAAATGATGGGGTGCATGAAGCCAGTCTGCATTCTTGATGTCTGCAGTCTGAGGAGTAAACATAACACTTCAACCACTGCGCAGCCAGTGCCTTCCTTTCAAGAGACTGCAAACCTGTGCGCAGTTCCTACTGAATAAGTCTTTGTGAACAGCTAAATATCATTAATGCAAACGTAAGGAAAAGTGGAACATTTCAAGCAGCACCCAAAATTACAAGGTCAGTCTCTGCCCATGTTCTGGGGCAGTTTCCCCTGGTATCTATAATCAGGGCAACAGGGGTCCCTATGCTTAAAGAACAGCTTTTCTGCCGTGAAACCCCGAATTTCCTGGTTCTGAAATGCTTCTTTGAAATCCTATTTCTCTCTAGCTCACATTTTGAATGATTGTTTAGCTGCTGTAACTTCATGAGTTCCACACTGAGGACAAATATTTTCTAAATTTGCATTTTTTATATGTATGTGTCACGTACATATACTCCCTTTATTCTGAGCTAACCTAACCACCTAAGATTCTATAGTCTATTACTTTTCTCACCTTCTTTCTTGACATAATCCTGGGATAAGCCTAATTGTCTAAAACATCAACATACATGATTAGAAATTTTTGTTTGTTTTGTTTTGTTTTTGGTTTGGGAATTATATTCCTGTTCTTATGTTCAGCTTCCAAAAAGACAGCTTCTGTGGAAAGGGAGAAAACTGACACCCATAGTGACTGTCGTAATAAAGACCTCCTGCCACCAGCGGGTGCTCACTGGGCAATGCTCCTATGACCAATGGCACCACTAACTGATTAGCTCCAGGTCACTGGATTATTTTATTTTTCTAGAGAGGCGGCAAAGGGTCCTTAAACTCCAGTAGTCTAACAGAGGACCCTGGCGTGCTCAGACACTTCGGCATGGTTGCCTGAGCTTAGGGATCCTTTCCAACTTGGTTTTGAAACAGTTATCGAACCAAGTAACTCCTTATTAGGAGGCAGAATCCCACCGCAAAGGTGCTCTCCTATTTCCCTTGTTTCATACACGCAATCACTTATTCTCCAAAAAAGGAGCAGGATTTAGAAACTCACAAAACTAAAATACTTTAACTACCCTCTCTGTCCTCCTCAGGACTCTATAAAGGAGCCACTTCCGCACAACCCCAAGCTTCTTGAGGAAGCAAGCTTTACTGCATATGGCTATTGCAGGAGTGCATGGCATCTGTGTAGAGACAGAAGATGAAATCAGATAGATGATACACACAGGGAACCTGACAAACGCTTCCACTTGAATGCTGAGACGAGCTTATTCCAGCCACTCGGTTTACAGTCTGGCATTCAACCATTTCAAAGCATATTTTCCAAACATTTTTTATTTTCCTCTTAGGCCTTTTTAAAAATGTCTCCTTGGTGGTTACATGAACAAAGTAACTTCTTAGTTCAAATTTTTGCTAAATATTATTTTCATGTCAGGTTTTCTAATTTAGGACATAAAGAAGGTACATGATAAAGAGAGTCCTAAATCCCAGTCACAGTAGGGAACCTAGAAAGCTCTTCAGACATTTATTAGACTAATTAATTTATAGGTTATTTTGGGTAGCCAGCCATATCATAGTTTGGACTTGGAATGTCACCGAAAGGTCTGTATGGTAAAGACTTGGTCTTCAGCCATAGCAGTATCAGAAGCTGGTGGTACTTCAGAACATAGAACCTAAGAAGTTAGATCATGAAGTCACAGTTTTTAAAAGGACTTCATGACCCCTGTTTCTTCTTCTAGATTTTTTTTTTGTTTTCAGGATCTCATAAAATAAGCATCATTGCTGTGCCACAGTCCCCTCTGCCCACCGTGGCTCTGCCTTGTTAGAAACCAAGCGCTAAACGAACTGAGTATGTCCTGGAATCCTGAGCAGCGCGAATCTTTCCCCTTCTAAGCTGTCTCATGCGTTTTGTCACAGCATAGAAATTTAAGGCAGGAACTTTTGTTTTTACTTGATGTCAGAAGACATGTGAAACAATATCTCAGTGTTCATACTCTAGGAATAGTGGCAACCATACAAAAACTAAGGCCTTTATTACATTAAATTCATCTGTGAGTTTAACCTTCAAAATATTTTACAGTAAAATAACTTTTCCTACTCTCAAATGGCAAGATACTTGAGTTAGGGAGGAAAAGAAACTATATTTTCAATAACATTACTTTATTCAACATATAATAATTTATTAAGGCCCTGAAAGAAATATGGTGTGGGACAGTGGTTTGTAGTCTGTCAATTATATTTTAAATAAATGCTGATTGGCCAGTAGCCAGGCAGGAAGTATAGGCGGGACAACCAGACAGGAAATAGAGGCGGGTCAATGAGAAAAGGAGAATTCTGTAAGGAGGAAGCCCATTCCTCTGCAGTCCTTGTCCAGCCACAGAAGTAAGATGTGACTGCCTCGCTGAAAAAGGTATTGAGCCACGTGGCTAACACAGATAAGAAATATGGGCTAATATACGTTATAAGAGTTACTAGAAAGCCTGAGCTAGTAGACCAATCAGTTTATAACTAATGTAGACCTCTGTGTGATTTCTTTGGGACTTAACTATTTTAGGAACTGGGCAGGACAGAAACCCCGACAACAGAAATAGGACTTACTCAAGGGTAACGTAGCTGAGTATGAGTATGGCTCTTCCTTCTTCTGTGACTATGAATGGTTTTGCAAAAAAAATCATATCTTAAAAGCAATCTATGTCATATTTTATCTGTAAGAAACAAAAATGTAACTCTATTTTTTTTCAAAAAAGTCCAAGTCATAAGATTAAATATTTTCGACCCTTTGCAGTTCCTCAGCAATATCAAATCTGGTGACAAAGATTTCTCCTGTCCACTCTACATTCCTCTTCCTGATGGAGGAAGGCCATTGGTTAATTAAATATTATTACATCTTCCTATTGCTATCACTTGTCCTCTTGCCTTCCCCTTGTAGCTGTCAGTGTTTTATATCTGAAGAAATTAAGGTACTACAGAAAATATAACATTTAAATTACATATACTATTTTTATGTTACAAGATATCCTGAGTTCCCAGAATAAGTACTTAGACTGTAATTAAATATAGATCTATCTACTGTTTTAGAATATTCTAGAAAAAGAAAAATGATCAGGGAAGTAAATGAGTTAATATTGACAGTTACAGCTACAATTATAATTTAGCTATTCTTACAAAATTATAATTGTGAATTTCAGCACTCGGGAGGCAGAGGCAGGCGGATCTCTGTGAGTTCGAGACCAGCCTGGTCTACAAGAGCTAGTTCCAGGACAGGCTCCAAAACCACAGAGAAACTCTGTCTCGAAAAACCAAAAAAAAAAAAATTATAATTGTGATAAATATATGGGTTTGTTGCGTCTTTTGTGAATATTTGAGTATTCACATTATTAAAAATAATGAGCTTATTTTTAAGAAAAATTTATACGTATTGTGTTTTGAAAGATTGGAAAAGGTCCTACATGAAGAAACCGTTCTAATCAATATAGACATTTAAAAAAAGGAGAATAAACTTATGTCTATTATCTTTTTTTAAAATGTGTTATTTTAAGATCTATGAGGCGTTTTAAGTATTTTGGGTGTGCAGTTAATTGATGTTATAGTATAGTATATTATACTAGGTATAGTACAGAATTGTATGATAGATATCCAGAATTTTTTCATTATGTAAAATAGAAATTCTATCATGACACACCAACAGTCTATTTCCTCCTTCAGCCCCAGGCAACATCCATTCTACCTTTTTTTCTATAAATTTTACTGTATAAGATCTCCTGAGTACATTGGGAGTGTGGGGGTCATGGAAAAGGGTAAAAGGGGAGAGGGGGGAAGGGAGGGGAGCAGAGAAAAATATAGAGCTCAATTAAAACAATACAAATATTTACTGTATAAGTAGAATTATACAGTATCTGTTTTGTGTGATTGTGATTGGTTTATTTCACTTAGCATAATATTGATGTGGGAGGTCCTGCCTATGTGTTTCTTTTATGGGTTAATGAATAAAGAAACTGCCTTGGCCACACTGTTGATAGGGTAGAACTTAGGTAGGCAGGGAAAACTAAACTTAATGCTGGGATAAAGAAGGCAAAGTCAGAGAGAAGCCATGTAGCCCCACGAGAGACAGACACAGAACCTTGCTGGTAAGCCACAGCCACATGGCACTATACAGACTAATGAAGATGGGCTAAATTAAAATGTAAGAGTTAGCCAATGAAAAGCTAGAGCTAATGTGCCAAGTTTAATAAATACAGTTTCTGTGTGATTATTTTGGGGCTGAGCAGCCGGGAACGAACAAGTGACCTCCTCCAACTTAAATCCTCTAAATTTAACCACTATTGGAGCTTGTGAGAGAATTTTTCTATTTATAAGGATTGATACGTTCTAAGTACATATAAAACTTTTAAACCCTACTCATCTGCTGAACATTTGAGTTTTATTCCCCTAAAAATCTTTATTTTCTAAATAAACTAAAATAAACAAAGAAAATGAATGAATGTTCAAACATGGGCATAAAGTCTGTCTACAAGCTATTCTCAACTTGTCATATAATAGTGCACACTGAGATGATGGGGCTACAGTAAATTTGTTACTTATTGACTTTGTCTTCAAACTCTCGCTTTTCTTATTTTCTGATAATTTTTGGTGGAACTATCTAGAGTATGTTGATGACTATTGATACTCTAATCCCTTTAGTACAGAAATATGAATGTGATATTATAGCTCAAGTGAGACGTTTCCATGGATGGATGGGAACTGAAGGAATTCTGTTTTTTTTTAGATTTTACAAAATTAATTATAAAATTATTTTTAATTCCAAACCTAGAAAAGAAACTTGATGTTGCAGGTATTCCATGGTTTTCCTTGGTGATAGATTTGATAAACCACTTAATTTCTAAGACACTGAGTACTTGTATTCCATTTAACAACTTAGAAGAACCCCGCAAATGGCATGCTGATATCCTGAAGGGATAATTCAGTATTTATTAGAAGAATGAATCTACTGTACAGGGTGATGTTCTTCAGATGACTATAATCCATCTGCCTGACTCTACAAAATAAAATCTGTCCCAAATCCTTTGAATTTCTAGATTATGAAGGAGTCATTGCAATCTTGTCTAGAGATGCTTTTGCACTCTGTATTTTCTTTTGCCTCTTGTTCACTTTCTCAGTTCCCTCTCCCACTCCAAGGGGCCATGGATCCCCTGGGCTCTTTAAATTTCTGGCTTCCATTATATGGAGTGATTAATGGTAGTGGGCCTGGTACATATTGAGGTCAGTGCATTGAGCATCCTGTATGTCATCGACAAATACACCCGTGTGCATCCACCGGCTCCCTTTTCTCCTCCACAGTCATAATTTATTCATCCCAGAGTACACTCCGCCATCTGCTATTTATTTTGTTTGCTTTAAGCATTATTTCCCTTGATTTGCTAAATCAGGACACAGGTGAAAAGCAGTAACAAGCAAAAGGGGGGCTGTTGTCAGACGCAGGAGGAGCGAGCTGAGCTCCCCATGAGAAGAACATTTGGCTCCACAGAGTAAGGTCTAACTGCATTGTCAAATAGTTTAGTCCCTACCTAATAGGAGCATTTGGGCCAGACCCAATCCAAACTAGCTAAGGCTAGACCCCTGGGGTGAGGCGTGCAAGCTGGGGAAATTTAAGCATCCTTAATAGAAGCCCTGTAATAAACTGATGCTCTGAATCTTTGCAAGAGTCTGTCTAAGACTGAGGCTATAAATTTTAAATTTGGCTAAGTGGCTCATAAAGAAACACCCACCTGATTTCAGACATGCATTTTTGGCAGTAGGAATGCTAGCTAAATTAGCTATGGTCCTATTTTTAGCCGCTTGCTTTCTCTGCCTAAAATACAACGATTCTATCTGTGTAGCCGCTGCTTTACAACTTGCCCTCCGCTACTGCTCCTTACACTGTCTTCTGAACTTGGAATCTGCTTCTTTGTAGTGTCAAAAACATTGGTATAAAAATTTTTCCTTTTATTTATGACTGGGATTATGACCCATTTTTTTGTGAGTGATCATGATAAGGTCGCTTATTAAAATACACTTATCTGTGCTCCAGTAAATAGTAACCCCAATATTGCAGCAAGAAAAAGTATAAAGCCACTTTCTCTGCAAGAAGAGCTGAAGTGTCTCTTATTTGGGGAGGTCTAGTGTTGATGTGAGGAACTTGGGTCAAACTGGTATTTGACCTTTGGCAGGAGGCTGCCCTGAGTCTCATATTCTCAACAAACTGGGCCCAAGACAATAGTGTGCTTTATCGCCCAGGGCAGATCAGTGTGTTTCTCCAAGGAAGACCTCAAGCTGAAAAGCCAACATGCTTGACAACCACCGTCAAAGTACCAAGGGCCTAAGCACTAGACATTGGAAAACAAATGGGGGAAAGCACACACGGCTACATCTGGAATCCTAATGGGCCGCCGATGGTTCCCAGCTCAAGGAAGAATTACCCGTGTTATTTTATCATCCCTTGCGCTAACTTTGCTGTTTATGTACAGCAATAAATGATTTTTTAAAAACATATTTGGGTCATTATGTCATATACCACCAGCAAGTAAGGTTGTTTTATTGTGCTTGGAGTCAAAATACACTGCTCTACCCAGATGTACGGGAAGTTTAAAACCTCTTGTCCTTCTGCCTTCATTCCTCTTGGACAAATGAGTTAAGTTTTTAAAAGGGAAATTGAGAATTTTTATGACTTCTATTCCCACCTCGCCAGTAAAATTTGCACCAGTATTTTTCTACCCAGAAAAGGTGCTTGGCCAATGATAACAATAAATACTAATGCAGAAAGCCAAACAGCTTCCAAGCAACAAGAAATGCCAGAGGTCTCTTTTTTTTTCTTTTAATACTGCGAGCAAGTTGGATTCTTCTGCCCAGACTATAGTATAACCCAAAATTAACTGCAGATCAAGAACACAAAGTGAGATCCAGAAGGCCAGCCAGTTCTTCTCATATATGTCGAATTCTCCCTTCCTTAAGTGTCAAAATTCACCTGTTCTGTCAATGTCTTCATCACACATGCCCATAGTCGACCAACAAGATGCATCATTTCTCTGAGCTTGAAAGCATTCTAAAATGCTGAAGTCCATAGGATGTACTTTCTTGGTTATACCCTAGGACCAATACATGCAATTGCTGTGCATACCTGCCGATTCCTACACTTGGAGGAAACTTGGTCTAGCTCAACAGGCTAAATGATCTCCCGTTCCATTCTTAATAAAGGGAACCGTTTTACAAGAGAAAAGAATAAAGTCAAGGGTTTATATATCGAGGGAGAAGGGAGGCTGAGGAAGCAGATGTCCAGGTGTGGGTCCTCACTGACCTACCTTCCCAGAGAATCAGTCCTTGTGTGCTCAGTTTCTGAACCAGGGGACACAGGCTTTCCTGTTTACTTAGCTTGCCCTGTCACTGGTTTAACAGGTGGCCTGGAAAGAAGATTTAGAAAATGTTTTCTTCTCTCCATAAATGAGCATCAAATCATTTTACAATGTGCTCTGGTGTACACATTATGACAAGCTGGAAGACTAGAGACAGAATTCAGCAAAGCAGAGGAGACAGCCGCAGTTGGTGAGCAAGAGGGGGAGGGGTGAGGTGAGGAGCTGCTTTGTTGAAATAGAATCCATTTTGAATTTTCCCGTATTTCCTCTAAGAGATGAGAGAGTCATTTTGCCTTTCTTTACTTCATATTTATTTATTTACTTATTTATGGAGACAATGGGTATCTCACTTTGTAGTTTGGGTTGGTTTTAAACTCAAGGAAATCCTCCTGTTTCAGCCTGCCCAGTATAGGGTTATAGGAGTGAGCCACCAACTGGCTTCACAATGCTTTGTAGCAACACTTTTCCAACTGCCCTCCTTTGGCAGAATCTTTGATGTTTTGCTACTAATGACCAGTTGTTTTGAAAAGCAGTTAACTTCAGTGGGTTTCCCCAGCATAATCTTGACCCCTTTGCTGCTCATATTATCGTTCCTCCCTTTCTGCCACTGGACTCGTGGGGCTCATCTTAGCTGTGGATCTCCGTTCCTGCTTCCACCAGTTACTGGATGAAGGTTCTATGATGACAATTAAGATAGTCATCAATCTGATTATAGGTGAAGGCCAGTTCAGGTACCCTCTCTACTGTTGTTTAGATTCTTAGCTAGTGTCATCCTTGTGAATTCCTGGGAATTTCTCTGGTTTTTTTTTTTTTTTTTTGCTAACCCCACTCCCTCTATCAAGATATCTCTTTCCTTGCTCTCCCTCTGTCTTTCCCCCATCTTGGACATCCTCTTCCCTTATCTTCTCCCCCTCTTCTCTCCTCCCCACTACCTTTTTTCCTCTCCCCTTCCCCCCACCCCACACTCCCACTTTACTCAGGGGATTTTGTCTATTTGCCCTTCCCAGGGGGATCCATGGGTCCCCTTGTTTCCTGGTTTCTCTGGGGGTTGTGGACTGTAGGCTGTTTATCCTTTGCTTTATGTCTAATATCCCCTTATAAGTGAGTACATACTGTGCTTGTCCTTCTTGGTCTGGGTCTGGGTTCATGGGAAATCACTTACTCTGAACTGACAGATGGGGAACCTGCACAGGACTGAACTAGGCCTGCTGAGTGTGGGTGACAGTTGTGTGGCTTGGGCAGTGTGTGGGGCCACTGGTCATGAAACCAGTTATTATCCCTAGTGAATGAATTGACTTTTTGGAGCCCATTCCGTACGGAGGGATACCTTGCTCAGCTCAGATACAGGGAGGACAGCCTTGGTCCTGCCTTGAGTGATGTTACAGACTTTGTTGATTCCTCAAATCCATCTGAGGAATGAATGGAGAGTGAGGAAGGGGAAAGATGGGGAAGTGGACGGAGGGGAAGGAGAGGGAACTGAGATTGGTGCATAAAATAAAAGAAAAATTTTTTAAAACAGTTAATTTCATTGTAAATTTCATCAGGCTCTACTCCATGGGCAAATTGGAAACCCTTCATCCTGGAAGGCGCTATTATTTGACAACACCCCTGCCAAAGCTCCGTCCTTATTCCCTCTACTCTCTGCCCCCCCCCATCGCCATGCTTCTTTCTTTCGCATGTAGGTCATATGCAGTCTCCATTCCATCTTGTTGCAGGACAACTGTGTGCTTTAGCAATGACTTGGCTGTTCCTCTTTGCCTTGTGGATGCTCAGATCTTTCCTTCCCAGGAATCTTTCTACTTAACATTTTATCAGTATCTGATTCTTGGCACATTTTGCCTTTCAGGAACATTTAAAATCTTCTGTTTGTGTCTCTATATTTCCCTCAGTCCAGAAGTTATCGCAGATCATCGGTGTCAAAGAATGGACATCTTCCTTCAAAATGCTACCAGAATAAGCCTTGAAACCAACCTCACATGGCTCCCTTCAGTCGAAATACTTCAAAACTCTCATCTGCACATGGTTGGGAAAGATGGCTTAAAAATATTTCTGTATTCTGTAGCTATTTTTCCACCTATGACATTCTTTTGTTCTTTTGTCCTTTCATTTTGTTTTTGTTTAAATTTCTCGTGGGTTTGGAATTGCCTGATTCTCAGTTCAGTGTTCACTATATTTCATTAGAATGATCAACATGGCTGCCTGGCACATGTCTGAAGTTCCTTTTCACCTGCTGTGTTCTTTGGTCTGAGTAAGCTAATGTATATAAATGCTCTATGTTTTTTTGTATTTTCAGCCAGGCATATTCGTGACATCCTTGGGCTCAAGGTTTCTGAAGTGATGCACAGGGCATACTCACTTCCCATTTGCCAGTACAAAAAATGAGAAAAAACAGAGAAGGCAAGAGAACACCTGAAAATGTCTCTTCACGTCTTCTCCTCCACCATGTTTGTGAGAGTTCACTCCTATTTACCAAAGTCAGGTATGGGCTTTAATAATTTCTTACTCCCCAATAAATATAGGCATATGGCATTATATACATTTTACTGAAATTAATTACTTCACATATACCCACTATTTTAAAAGTTTTCAATTTCAGCAGCTTAGGAAATGGCTCCATCGGTGATTTGCCAGGCTGTCACAAGAACTTGAATACAATCTCAAGAACCCACATGAAAAATCAACTGTAGTGGCACACTCTTGTAGTCCTTGTGTTGGGGAGGGGGAACAGGTAGATCTCTGGGGCCCAGTTGTCACCCTGGTTAGTCCCACGTCCCAGAGAGAGATCCCATCTCAAGAAAAAAGATAAAAGGCAACTTGAGGAATGATGGCTGTGTTTGACCTTTAACCTCAGCAAGTCCCCAGATGTTCTCACGCACCCATTTATACATGTCCACCTACACACAGAGAAGGAGCTTTCCATTTAAATCCTCACTTTCTGCTATGACATCAGTCTCTATCTCATGGAAGGAGAGTTTAGAGTACAGTCATGAGGTCAGAATGTTGGTTGTAAGGAGTGAACAGAGAGTTCTCTATGGCTCTAATAGCATTAATTCTAGTGTTACAGATCACAAAGTGAAATTGTTTTAGTTGCTCTGTGGGGTAATTTTCTTAGTAGTAGACTTGCAGTGTGTTTTCCTTTATACACAGAATCCTGATCCCAGATTCACAGATAGCAGGGGTCCTACGTATCTTTAAATGACTGCCATGCACATGCCCCATCATCCTCACCCGTGAGCAAAGGATATGCCCTGACACAGCGCCCTTTTTGTTTTCTCTAGAATACAATAGATGTGGCACAAAGCACAGTTTTAATTACTTCCTGGTCCACTCCACCCCCTCTCCCATTTGACCCTGACAGGGAAAGGCTCATCATCAGGATTCAAGAGAGGAACAAAGATAATAATGTGGATGGCTGGGATCATCAATACAAATTGTAGGGTGGGAGGCCAGTGTCCAAGAAGAGAAGAAGAAACGTATACCAGCAAATAGATCCCTGTCTCTTTACTTGACTTAACGAGATGGCAATCTCAAAACATTTTAAAGGCATCTCCTGGCAGAGTCACTCCTCTGTCCTTAACACATAAGTGTTATCTTATCTGAAGTATAACTGACGTGTAACAAGCTGGATATATTTAACCACAGATATATTGCTAATTTATTTTCATTAAACTACTGCTATATCACTATTCTAATAAATTTATCTCCCTCACAGGTGTCCTCAACCTCCTTTGCTGTCCTTCCTTCTGTACTATGTCACAGTACATTTTTATTTTCTTGACTCTTACACAATTAGAATTTACAGTATATTTTTAAACTTTTTTTCATGAGATCCATCTGTGTTGTTGCATGTTCCACTACTAGTTCTACTTTTATGATGAGCTAGTCTTCTGAGGAAGAATGTGTCTATCTGAGGCCCTTTACTGAACCTCCCTTATGTAGTAATTACTGTACAGGATGCTAGAATACAGAGTTGCTAAAAGCTTGCCCTCAAGGAGCTTATCTGGTATCTAATAGAACGATATTTGTAATAAGTAGCTATATGATATGAGTATTGTGGTTTGTATTTGACATATCTCTTACATGCTCAAATATTTGAGCATTCGTTCACTTGTAGATGAGTCTGTTTAGAAAAGTGTTGGAACCTTCAAGAGGAAGTGGGTCACTGTGGGAGGGCCTTGAGGTCTGCTGAAAGAGGCGGTTTGTTGGTTCTGGCTGCTCAGCCCCAAAATAATAACAAATAGAAACTATATTAATTAAATCCCTGCTTGGTCTATTAGCTCTAACTTCTTATCAGCTAACTCTGACATATTAATTTAACACATTTCTATTAATCTGTGTATTGCCATGTGGCAGTGGCTTACTGAGTAAAGTTCTGGCATCAGTCTCTGGTGAAGCTACATGACTTCTCTCTCACTCTTCCCTTCTTTCTCCCAGCATTCAGTTCAGTTTTACCCACCTACATAAGTTCTGCCCTATCAACAGGCCCAAAGCAGCTTCTTTATTAACCAATGGTATTCACAGCATACAGAGACGAATCCCACATCAGAGATCTTATGGCCTAGCCGTACTTTCTGTCTACTTTCTACTTCCCAATTAATTTCTATTACTTTTTAAACTTCCAGTATCTATTACTCTGATACAATTTCTTCTACTACTGCAGACACAACGTGATCTTGTGTCTTGTGTCCCTGCTGCCAGCCATTTTCCATTGTAGTCTCACCTCGGAATCCCCTTGACTTATAAGTCAAACAAAACTATCTAACTTCAGATGCTTCTTGTCAAGTATTTGATCACAATAACAAGAAAACTGATGTATGCAATGATAAACTTTAATTTGTAATGTAATGAATTATAGGAAATTAAAAACCTTATCAAAACTGTATCATATTCAAGGTTTTGGAAGGCTTCTTGGAGAAGCTTATGCTTGAGGTGGGTTTGAGAAATTACAGGGTGAGGTCAAAGAGCTCATTATTGGTTCAGAATAAATGCCCTAGTATGTGGGAGGTAAATTCGTTGTGAAGGACCTTCCATGCTGGTTAAGAAGCCTAAATTATATTTTATTTCTTTTTAGATTTATTTATATGTATGAGTATTTTCCCTGTATGTATGTATTATGTATGTATATGCTGAAAGAATAAAATTTATAGTCTGTTTTTCTATGGCAAGTAAAAGCTACCCCGGGCTGCATCATGCGGAGATTAGAGAGGACGAAAGTTACAGGGAAGCCTTTCCCTAAGAAAAATCACTTCAATCTTATCTTCTTGGCTTGATTTAGTTAAGAAAAACAAAAACAAAAAACCAAAAGCAGGATTTCTGTAGAAGGGAGAAATGTTGTAGTCATATTATAATCTCAGAAATAAATAAAAATACAATAAAGGGAACAATTAATGAAACAAGAAGATTCCTATATTTGATGCTCAATAACTACTAAGAAGCATTGCAAGAGCTGGCTTTTTGGAGCCCATTCACTGTAGAAGGTAACCTTGCTCATGCTCCATACAGCCTGTAGAAGGTAAGCCGGGAGGGGCTTGTCCTGTCTCAACCTGCTTGTTATTCCTCCCATGAAAGGCCTTGCCCTTCCTAAGGAGTTGATGGGGGACTAGGTGAGGGGATGGTGAGGTGGGAAGGAGGGGAAGGAGGGAGAATTGTGGTTGGTATGTAAAATGAAAAATAAACTTTTAAATAATTTAAAAAAAAATAATGAAAGTGGGTGGGGGAAGATATAGTGTTCATTTAAATATTTGAGTTCAAAGTTAAGGTGTTAAAGAAATACAGAAATAAGATGGCTGAACATATGGAGTTATATCACACAGGCCTTTGAAGATGAAGATAGACTTTTTCTCCTATTTATACATTTGCAATAGTAAGAAGACTGATAATGAAGCAGAAAAAATGGCTTCAAATGCAGCTGTCAGAGTTGTTGCCTTAATGAGAAGATTAGTTCAATTAATGTATATTTATTTGTGTTCCTTAATTTATAGATTCTTGAATAAGACAAGAAGGGGGTGCCTTTAACTTACAGTCAGTGCTTCAACAGAGAGGGATCTCAAATCCGATCCAGTTCTTTGCAAACAGAGGATGCAGCGACTCTGGGTCTATAATTAGAGTCTGTGAAATTGATCTGCATGAACATTAAACTATCATAAGTGATGTGGGACAGGACATGATTTAGATTTATTAATAATATATAGATTTGACCTATAGAAATTAATAGGTAGAAGTATCAGTTTTCTGAAAGAAATATGCAAAGGGGGGGAAGTGATTCCCATTTCAAACCTAGTAATGATACTCTGTTCGAACTCATGGAAGTTCAGAGTAAGATTACATACATTGGAAATAAACATGGAAGTCCAATAGTGAGGTTACACACTGTTGATGGAGAGAGGATCCCTTTGTTTGTCCCAGCCGCCCGGCTAGCTTACACCCAAAATAACCACACAAAAATTGTATTAATTAACTCAGTGCCTGGACCATTATCTCTAGCCTCTTATTGGCTAACTCTCACATCTTGATTCAACCCATTTCTATTTATCTGTATGTCACCACGAGGTCGTGGCTTACCAGGAAAGATTCAGCATGTCTGACCTGGCAGCTCCATGGTGGCTCTCTGACTCTTGCTTTATTCCTCCCAAAATTCAGTTCTGTCTCCCCACCTACCTAAGTTCTCCCCTATCACCAGGCCCAAAGCAGTTTCTTTATTAACCAGTGAAAGCAACGCAAATACAGAAGGACCTCCTATACCAACAGACATTGAAATAAAGTAGTGAGGTTACAAACATGGGAAATAGTCACCCAGAACAAGCATCCACTTCCTTATTTTTATGCATCATTGGAAATTTGACAGGTGACAGACTGGATACAGTTTTTGCCTGAGCTATTAGCAGTCCCCTTTCTGTTAACAGCAAAAACTAGAAAAGTCTTCCTGAGCTATAATATGAAATGTAAAGACTCTACTTAGTGTTCTAGCTTCAGACGTGATTAAGATGAAGCAGAAGCCTGAAGAAGTCAGGAAAATGTCGTGGATCCACCTTTTTCTTCTCTTTTCTTTCCTTTCCTTTTCTTTCTTTTTTTCTTTCACCAAATCAAGTTAAGAGGCTAAGATCGAACTGATTTCTCTGAGGAAAAGGCTTCCTTGTAACTTTCGTCCTCTGTAATCTCCCCCACAATGCAGCCAGGGGTAACCTTTCTTGCTTTAGAAAAACAGACTGTAAATTTGATCCTCCCAGATTGGTGTTATGTTTTTAGAGCTGGCGAGCAAACATGGTGTAGAACGTGAAGCTTTTTGCTTCCACTGCCTCATCGCTAGCTGGAAGCTGAGTTGAGGATATAGGAAACTGTCTGGTCTGATTTCCAAAAACAGCAAAATTATTAAGTTATGTGAAGAAGGAAAGTTTTTATATTTGATATCATATCATTGTTTCCAAAACACTCTCCATTTCTTCTAAGTGGAGAGCTCTACCAATGAAATAAAAAATAATAAACTTAATTTACCAAACTATGTCTAACAATTTGCAAAGAAGTTTCTTAGACTCTTATTTTCTAAAGTTACATTAAAAAATAAATAAATAAATAAAAAACAACAGTGTAGTTTGGGATCCTGGGGCATTTTCTGATACTTATTAAAATACTGGTTATATAGCTATTAGATTTTAAGACTCAAAATTATTTAAAAGCAGATGATTAATTATAAGAGGAAATATTTTTCACCATACAAGATTAATAAAAATATGAATATTTTCAATAAACTTTATTTTTGTGAGTATATGTATGTGTGAATGCATGTAGGCTCTCACTGCTCTGCTTTACCAGAGAGCTCCAAGGATCATCCTGTGTTTGCTCTCCCAGCACTGGGGATACAAGCACATATGACTATTTAGATGTTGGAGACTTGAACTCGTGTACTCTGTTTGCTCAGCAATCACACTTCTGCACAGTCATATTGCCAGCCCGTCTGCAAACTTAATATTCTTATAAAAATGTGGTTTAAACCATTATTATAACCAATAAATATGTGAATTTTTATAAAATATGCTATGCTGCTCTTACTATCATTTCCTCTTCTGCATATTTTCTCCTAAGATGACAGAGCACATAATCTATAACATCTAGTTAGGTCTTTTTCACAATATATTAAACTCCTTTTGTTTCACCATAAAAATTCAAATTTAATGATTTCAGGACTGACAACATCACCCCATCAACCAAACACTGCTCTTTTAATTCATTATTTCAGGAAAATTTAGGAACTAGCTTCTAATGGCTTGGAATCTAGAGCAATATCAATACCTCTGCACATCTAGTCACAGATACAACTTACTTTCTGCTTTCCCAGCAATGCTCCCTCTTAACCTCTTAACATGCATCCACCTGCTATTTTCACCTCCTTAACAGCACCCACTTCCTCCACTGTCCTCCTAGAGCATTTGTTATGCAAATTCCCTGCTAATCTCTTCTCTAACAGAGCCCTCTTTCCAGAGCTGTCTTCTCTTCCACACAAGCATCCTAAAGGCAGAAGGTGGCATTTTGTACTCCATCTATAGCACCAAAAAAAAAAAAAAAAGAAAGAAAGAAAGAAAGAAAGAAAGAAAGAAAGAAAGAAAGAAAATCTCCAGCACATAGTAGGCACGTTTGTTATCCTTTAATTCTTAATGTGTTGATCTCTTGCTTTTAAAATAGCCTGATAACTTTAGTTTACCAATGCATAAAAAAGGAAAACTGTTATGCTTGGTGGAGCATACCTGTAACTTTAGCACTTAAGAGGATAAAGCAGGGGGCTAAACCTTCTATAGGCCAACCTGGGCTACACAGTAACTTGCAGGCAAACTTGGGCTTTATAGGAACAGTCTGTCTGGAGAGAGAAAGGAGACAGAGACACACAGAGAGAATTAAAAAGAAAAGAACAAGAAAACAAAATATTTATTTCACTTATTTAAATACAAACATCATAATCCTTCTGCTGAAAACCAACAACAGAATTCTGTTTTGAACTAAAAGTATACTTATCTAGAAATAGAAATTTCACTGCCAGAATATATCTAGAACTAACATTAATTTTTAACATGACATCAAAAACTTTGCCTCAATATTTGTAGAATCTGTGACAGCTTTGAGAAAAGTGGTTAATTTTTAGTTAATTATTAATTTTAATTTCATACTTGAATTTTGATGTATAGTAGTGGGCGTGCCATGAGTCACTGAAAACTGAGAAAGAAGACTTCATGCTCCAGGGTGGGAGGAAGAAAAGGCAAGGTTTGAGGCTGCATAATGAAAAGGGTCCTTTATACAGCCTCTGTCTTAAGAAGTGATGGCTGAGAGGTTTGGTTTTTAGATTAGGGGAAACCCTCAAACCCTAAATGTTAGGGTATTTCATCGCTGCTCATTTCCTCCTGGGCAAAATGAAAGAAATTCTTTTGAGTGGCATTTCTCAAACCTTATTCCAACTGAAAAGCCTTGCCTTTTACTATAGAGGTGACCAACATGTCTAAGATACTCTTCAGTTTCCATTGGTGAGACGCAGAGAAAGAGGGGCTGCGGTGTTCCATGCTCCCTTTGCCCCGAAAAGCACCACAACTAAATTGTCCAGACAGAGACACCTTAGAGCATCTGGTGGAAAGGCTTCTTTGCTAAGAAGGCCCCATGCTTTCAAACAAAGTCACATGACTCTAACATTTACCAGCACTTTCTGCATCTACAGTTACCTTGAGAAGAAGAGGTTAACATGGGAAAACTAGATGCTTCAATCCAGGAGGTGTAGGGTTAAGTGACTACAGACAGAAACAAAGAAAAGACTCTGGGCATCATTATTACAGAACCGATGGATTCAATAATTTTCCTATAACTATTTTCTTAAAGGTCATTCTTTTTCATTATTTAGGTGAGTCTGTGTATAGTTGGATAAAAAGTCATACTACTGGAGAAAACAAGACATTCGATGCAACCTCAGTCCTGGAGAGTGGGAAGTGTGTTTTATGGAGAAAAAGTCGCATGAACTCAGCTACAAGAAAGCCCAAGACAGTCAGAGACTGAAAGTAATGAGCTGAATTCCCCAAAGTCTCAAGCAGTTTCCACCCCAGGGTAACAAAAACAAGAACTCGTGTTTGTTTGTTTTGGAGTCTCCATTTGGACCTGGAAGGTCAGCCTGTGAACAGCCAAGCCATTGTTCACCATCATCCATCCTGACCGCTGTCCAGCACCTGACTAGGCATTAGGAAGCCTGGATTCTCTATCTCCATCTCTGATCAGCTCACACTGTGGTTGTTGAAGATTCACTACTTCTCTAGGGTATCTGAGAAATGATCTTCGCCTCCGGACAACAGAGCAGTTCCGGGGATTGTGCCTCCAGAGTTCTATGGTGCACTTAGAAACACACTAAGACTGCTCAAGATGCTTTTGTTGTTGTTGTTTTATTTTGTTTTGTTTTTGGTACTGGATATCACAATATCACACAGGTTGGTCACAGAGTCGTGGGTTCAAACCATCCCTTCTGAGAAGCTAGGACTGCAAGTATATATCACTGAACAGACATGCTTTTAGTTTCAATACTTAGAGACAACAGTTACTGTCTTACTAAGGGACTATTTCTGCCAGGACCTATTCTATCTATTAATTAGATAAATTAATTTTTATAATCACAGAGATCTTATTAGAGAAGTATACTATCTTTTTCATTACAAATGAAAGGACAAAATCACAAACAAGCAACTTGTCCCAAGCTGCAGAGCTGAGGGGTAAGAGAACTAGATCGCTCATACCCTGCTGCAATGCTACCTTCCCATGGTGGTTTCCACATCAATTGCCCTATGGGATGCAGGTATGGAGACAGAGAAAGAGCTAAATAGCTTAAAAGTGACATTTAAAACTGAATTTTCTACCCCTTGGTATATATGTACTTAGAATAAAAAAGGATTTAAATAGGTTAAATACTAATTTCTATGTTTATCTTTAATGTACTTCTGGTCAATTCCTAAACTTTTTGTACTAACATTTGGTGATGAATACCAAATGCCAACAAGATGACAGCCTGTAAACTCAGGTCTATTTAAGAGTGTTCTCTGATGACGGTTTCACCATATCAATATTGGATTGATTTCTGAAAGCTCACATGCATTCATGACTGTTCTCTGCTTTTACTGCACACCCCAACACTGATTAGTTAATATATCATTAGGCTGTACAGCATAAAAAGTCCAGGTCCCAGTGGAAAGAAGAAAGCAATTAAAACACAGTGGGTTGCGGAAGCAGCTGTTAGTGTTGAACTGCCTCTGCCGCGTGTACAGCCTCTGGTTTGTACTCTAAAAATCTTCTGGGTCTGCCCTAAACAGGAGGTGGACAGGACACTGGTATCCGGAAGATGTGGCCTTACCGTGGAGCTTGCTCTAAGACAATCCACCACGAAAGCCTCGCAGTGGCACTGATAACAAAGAGATCTCTCACTCAGGAGCTGGGAGATAACTTCCCTAGCATCTCTCTGCCAAGACTTTGGAAGCTTTGGAAAGCCTCAAATGAGTCAGAGTTTGAGAGACACTGGAGCTAAGGAAATACATACTGTTGCAGTTGCATTAACTCCAAACCTATCTGGAAATCCATTCTCAAGAGTTTTAAGAGAACTGCAGACTGGAGGAAACAAGGTCTCAATGTCAAGCCCAGAGCCTTGGAACATGCTAATAAAATGTTTCCAGGGTGAGGGGGACGAGTCCGCAATGTACATTTTGTGTGTTAACATGGGCATTTACCAAAGCAACAACTGTTGTGAGCTAGAACAGAGCTGGGAATGTGGGAGCAATAAGAGAAACGTGACCTATAGTGGCAATGTAGCAGAGAGCAGAGCACGGTCCATTGCCGGAACTTTGCTAAAAGGCAAATGCAAACGGCTCCAGGTCTCACCAAACCCAGATGGCAATGCAAAGTAAACGAGCGAAGGCCGAGTAATTATTTATCAAACAGCACAATCATTCCAGGAACAGAAAAATATGCAACATAACAAGAACTATTAAATCAATCCCAGCAGAGTTTTGAAATGGAGCAGTAAAGAAGCTCGCATTGGTTAAAAGTCCAAATGCAATATTGAAGCTTTTGATTTGGTTTGCTCTTAAAAAACAAAGTCGCGCGATTGATACCAATAAGTGGCAATGGAGGCAAAACTTTCCTGATTTCATGCAAAGTACACGAGTCTTTCAACGCCAGACTCCAAATGATCCTTATCAGGTTAGACTGGGTAAAACAGTACCAACAAATTAATAGCACAGAGCTACAGGTGATGAGTTAACAACAGTATTTAAAGAAATATATGTGCATTTAGTCTAGTCAAATTTTAGGGAGAATAAAAATATGAAAATCATCATACCTAATGAATGAAGTGTCTTTATATTTTAGACAAAAAATATTCTTTAAAAACAAAACAAAAAAACTCTGTGCAGACCCATTCAGAAAAAAAATGCTTCCAATGGTTATGTCTGTATACTTATTTCGACTTTGAAAGCATGACCACACCATTCAGAAAAAAAATGCTTCCAATGGTTATGTTTGTATACTTATTTCGACTTTGAAAGCATGACCACACTACTCCTATTCCTCCCTCAATATAATATCTGAGAAAAAGCCAAGGAAAAATTTCTGGAAAAATGTTGTCTCCCGAGAATCCAAGGGTACAGTAACACATTAACGTTTTGTAAGATTAAGGTAAGCCATATGAATGCTTATTTCTCCCAGAGGTTATGTCATTTATCACATCCTAACAACCACTTTCTAGTAGCATATACACAGAAAACTACTGTTTCACCAACGGGGCTGTGCCTTTCAATCACCTCCTGCCTACGGCCATCTCCATGAGTGGAGGAAGAAAAAGGCCATCCTGAATCCCTACATCTTGGCTTTGTGGGGTGAAAACATGTACCTCTGCACCACTGGAATCAATTCGTTAGTCATCAGCCTAAACTATGCAGCTATTCACTATGACAGGCCTATGGCCACCAACAGCTCGGGGAGCGCTCTGTCACAATCATTTGGAGAGGGGCCCAAAGTTATTCTGATGCTCAAGGAAAGCACTCTTCTGGACGCTCACTTTCTACTCCTCATCGTGTGAAGCGAGTGGACACAGTCCTGGTACTTGAGGGCATCAGGGGAGCTAATATATGGTGAACAGTCAAACTCATATATAGTGAATCTTGGCAAAGGCTTTGAATCCAGTCTCTGAGAACAATAATTAGAGCAATGGGAACCAGTTTTACTAAAGCAGGCTTCACTGCTAATGAGGTCCCACTGCATAATCATGAACCAGTTTTTCCCTTCCCTGACTTGGGTATGGGGAATTGTTTCCATTTCTACAGAACCACTCCTTCTCCCACAAGGTTAGGGTTAAGGCTACTTGACTTTGAATTTTCACAGAAGATTGGGAAGAAATCAAGGCTAAGTACTTCTAAAGAACATAATCCAGAAATCCGAATGCTTTAGTATGTAGTGACTGGAAAAGAAAATCGTGACCAGAAAAGACTTTGACCCATTGCAGTTGAACAGCAACCAATGAAGTATTAAAGAATAATTTAAAACTACACACTGATGTGTATATGCAGAATTTCAACAAAAGCCATACACATCCCACTTTTGAGCCACATATATAATTTCTAATTTTCTAGTGCCCACATTTATAAAAGAAACAAGACATACAATTTACTTTAATAATAAATTTTTCATTAAATCTAACATAGTATATTATTTTACCAATCTATAAGATTTATGAATGAAGCATTTTATTAGTTTTTACTTCAAAATTAGATGTGCTTTCTGCATTTAGAGTACAGCTCAATTTGGATTTGAATGAGCAAAAATCTCAATGCTTAATAATCAGATACAGCTACTAACTGGAGTGTAGTTATAGAACCAATGAGTAGCAATAGACTGCAGCAAATACATGAAGCTGTAAACATTAAAATACTACATGCAATTCTTTAGGCATCTTAGCACCATGTGTTGTCATATAAAGCAATCAAGGCAATGACAATTTCTACAAACCACTGAGCAAGATTGTTGTCTATAGTGTGAACTTTGTTCAAAGTGATTTGTAATTGTGTAAACATGCTGTAATATAAGATTTTCACATCCCCCTACTGTGTGTGGTATGTTCATTCATACACATGAGCATGTTAATGCACAATTACTATATATTACTTCACAATGCTGATCCTTCTTCAGAGACATATCGTTAGGTGAGTGATTCTATCTTCACATGAACAGCATAATATACATCTGTTATATATCATATAATATCTATCATATACACACATAAATACATATCACACATATATTTACATATATATGTGTGTGTGCTGCATATTATACATCATATATATTAGCCAGGTATGGTGGCACATGTCTTAGTTCTAACACTCAGGAGGCAGAGGCTGGTGGATATGAGTTTGAGCCCAGCCTGATCTACATGAGAGCTCCAGGGTAGCCAGGGCTACATAGAGAGACCCTGTCTCAGAAATAAACTTTCTCTCTGTCTCTCTCTGTCTCTCTTTCTCTCTCTCTCTCTCTCTCACACACACACACACACACACACAGTTACAAGCTACAACTCTCCTCAGCAGTATAATCTTCAGGAACGTGGTTGCACATGTGATCTGTCATTGTTACAGAACACACAATGATCTATATCAATGTGTGTATATGAATTGCACATATAACATTTTACATCAAACACACTATGTATCAGTAAAAGGCAACATCAACTTTCATACGAATTCATGCATCTTTTATCTGTCATGTATATGTTAAGTAACTCAACAGGGCAACCCATGTAATTGTTTACCTATGCATCATATAGATCTACACAACTTTTGGCACTGAATGAATACTCCTTCCCAAAATGGCAATTGGGATTGAAAGCAAGTATTTTTCTCTAATTCATCAGCCATACTTGATGAACATCTGTATTTGAAGACCCTGAAATAAGCAAAGCTGTTCATACTGCTGACCTGAGAGGGCCAGAATCCCATGGGGATAATTGCTATACCGAGGATCACCTGATAGGAGCTTTGGACTTTGTCCAGTAAACACTATCAAACCCCTATGACCCAGGAAGGGGAGAAACTGTGGATAGACATGCTCCTTCTAGTTGTGTGATCCACTGCCTATTGCTGACTAGAGGAAGTAAAGGGAAAGCTCAAGGGAGAACAAAGGAAGTATAGCTGCTAGCCCCACCCCCACTGCACAGGCCTGCTGGGGTGGATGGAGGGTGAATCTGTATAGTCCCAGCACACTGCAGGGCACACAGCATTTGAGGGAGGCACCACAGTATTCAAGCCTGGCTCTTAAATTCAACCTTTGCATGAACTAAACAAAAAATGTTCAAAAGACAAGTTATGTGCATAATAAATTTCTTTTTTAACCAAAAGACATAAAATTTTATCATACAAAGAATTTTGATTTTATTTTTTTCCCTCCCCCAGCTCTTTCCAGATCCTCCTCATCTTCCAAAAATAAGACAAAAAAAACCCCAGCCAAAACAAAACATCCACAAAAAGACCACTGAGTTCATTTTGTCTTGATCACCTCGTCCTGTGCATGGCGTTAATACATGCAGTGAGACTCCACTGGAGAAAACTGACTCCCTTTGCCAGTCAGTCCGTTGCAACTACAGAGACATGTAGTTGCAATGCAACTACAGAGACATGTAGTTGCAATGCAACTACAGAGACATGTAGTTGCAATGGACTGACTGGCAAAGGGACCCCACATCCACTCCCTCCTCCCAGTTCTGGAACCCTGTCTGCCTATAACTCATGCAGGTCCTTTGCATGCTGTCTCAGTCTCTGTGAGCTCCCATGCGGTTCTGCTAACATGATAAAAGTTGAATCCACAGTATTCTAGTGCAGTTCTGGATAGAGCATCTAAAGCTTCTAAATTAAGAACTAAAGAAGTGTGGTTCAGGAATGGTTTTGATTGCATTGTCACAAATTGTTGTAGAGAAAACAGAAGACATTAAAAGTGGACAGAATAAACTTTAGACCACTAGTTCCAACCAGGCTCTGTGTCAGGCCACCTGAAGAGCATTTTTGAAAACCAGACTCTTGGATCTACCCAATTCCACTCTGTTGGCTTTAGTTCTTAAGGGGGAGGTAGGATTTCCCTTTCAAACTTTCCATATCTTGGATCTTTTATGGGAATTTTTGTTAGTGCATGTTTAACTTATACCATTTTAAGTTGCATATCTAAGTGAAACACTTTATTCAAATTTCTAAAACCAATCAGCAAAACTATAAAAGTATCTTCTTAATATGTATGAATTTGTCTTTTTACAGTCTGCATTGACGGATCCATTAGGGACAATTACATGGAATAAGCTGCACGCCAAGAGATGATGTGACTATTTTGTGCTGAAACAGTCTTAAGAATATTCTTCGCATCCGGCAAAAGTAGATGACGTTTTAGTGGAGATAAAATTAAATTGCCAGGTTTGTCAGTAGCTGTTGTAGTACATAATCCTCTAAGTAAGTAAGTAAGTAAAGTAAATAAATAAATAAAATGAACATTTGCCGCTTTCATCAGAGCAGCTAAGCTTTATCAGGCTCAGGTAATGCTGACACACCCTCAAAGAAGAAGGGACAGAAGGTCACTGGATCCTCCCCTGACATCCAGGCCACTCCTTCTAAATTTTCCAGAAATTTGTATGTAAATGTACTAATTGCACATGGCCCTGTGGTCTTTGGCAGTGCTATAGTATATAAGCTGGGGAAGGCTAACCAAAAGGAGACTCTATCTATGCAGCTATGGGAAAGTTGTCATCCATGCAAGGGTGAAACTTCTCAGTGCTGTGACTGCTTTGGAACTACCCATACTGTTGTGAATATCCCCTAACTCATGCTCTGTCAGCAAGCTCAATAAACTCTTTAGGCAGACTTCAGAGGAACTGAAATTTGGTTTGTTGTTGGGGACGTATAAGGAAAGGGTAGAAGTGTTTGCATCTGCCCAGAGAAGGAATTCTCACAACAGTGATGGCCTCTCTCCTATGAAAATGAAGTGGCACATTCATAATATCCAAGAAAAAAAGAGCCAAGCATTCTGCACAGTCTAGAATAACTCTGATATTACAAGCACAGGATGCTGTTTTTGACACCTAAAAATTTAGAAACTCTTATTCCCATGTGTTCCTCCAGAGGAGACTCCTAGAAGACAAGTCAAGAAATCAGATGACTAGAAAGGAGGACATCAACTGCTAATACCAAGTATGAGTTTAAGAGGTAATGTGGCTGTGTTAAACGGCATGCCATGGCTATATCTATATATCTATATATCTATACATTCTGTCAATGTGCTTATTGTACAACTACTTTTATTGAGAATATGGGTAAACTATTTCATATTGGCCTTAAAATGGTGTGTCTTGGGGCCTGGGAAGATGGCTCAATGGGAAACAAGCTTGCTGTGCAAACAGGAGTGCATGGGTTCAGATCTCCAACATTATCATATAAAGCTGGGTGTGGCAGTATCCACCTGTATATCAGTACTGGAAAGTGGAGCCAGGACAATCCCAGGGGCTGCTGACTGGTTAGGCTAGCCAGTTGGTGAGTTCTGGGTTCCACGAGAGGCTCTGTCTTAAAAATTAAGGTGGAAATCAATAGAAGGCACCAATACTGACCTCTGCTCCATGCATGTGCTCATGGACACAGATGCACACACACATTTTCGTAAGCTTGTGTGCACATACACACACAAAGACACACAAGCACACTCATAATACTTCTCTCTAAAAGACCTTAGGATTCTTTGGATAAATGGTTACTTTGGGTTTAGGGAAGGAACGAGCAAATAAAACTCAAAACATGTTGCAAATAAAAAAGAAGCTGCCAAATATAACCGAGGTCAGAAAGAGTCAGAAGGCAACTGAAGGGGCTCACACATTAGGCAAAGATGAGAATAAGAATATCAGTTGAAATAAGGGCTACAGATGATTGAAGCACACCAATATATGGAGACATACAACTCGGTAATAATATTTTTAGGTCACCATAAGGTAAGTGTGATGAAGTATAGATTCACACAAATTCTTTGATATTGAGACATGAAGCCTATTTCTATTTCTCCCTGATATGAGTTAGTTTATTATCTGAGGAACAAAATGTAAAGATAGGTAGGATCTTCGGTGTGTGGTGCACACAGAATAAGGTTTTCCTAGGAGATGCTAGGAAAGCACTCTGTCATTGGGCCACTCTTAAAGTTTGATACACAACAGCCCAAGCAGTTTCCAAATTCATTTTTCTTGAATTTTTTTTTTTTCTGGGAGGCCTGAGCTGCTCTTCTCAGGTAGTTCACATTGACAATCCCAGCTGAGAATGTCTCAAATCCATGCACAACTGATACCAACCAGCAAGTGACCCCAGCTGATACTGCCTGGAGCAAAGGAGTTCCCCAGCTGAGCCCTCTTAACGTACAAAACCACATCATGTCATAAAATGTTTCCTTGCCGCAAGCCACTGGATTTAAATTTATTGTACATAAAAAGAGAACTTGAAGAAAATTTTGTGCCTGGAAATAATGTTCATTAGTAACAAAATCCTAAAGCACATTGCATTGGCTCTAATGTAGGTGGTAAGCAGATGCTGGAAGATCATCAAGGAGATGAACAAGAACAGCCGAGTGGCTCTGGCTCCAGCTTGACCTCTGACGGCATGTGAGGAAGTGTTTGCTTCACGTTCCTTCTCTCAAGCCTCTTCAGTGCCTTCCCTTCTACAAAAGACTGTACCCTCTGAAACCATGAACCAAAATATAGCCTTCAAAGTTGTTTCTGTCAAGTATTTTAGTCACAGCAAAGGAAAAGTAACCAACAAAGATATCAATCCCAAGAGCGAACTTACTGCCATGACAAACATGGCCATGTGTGTGCCGCAGGCCTTTGGAACTGGCAAGAAGACTAGGTGGCAGTTTGGAGCTGCAGTTAGAGAAGCCCTATGATGCTCTAAGCCGGGATAATGGGCCGTTCTAACTGTCCCAGCACCAAGTTTCAGGCTTCTCTTTAATGGTACCAGTTTCTGGAACACTTGTAGATGCTTCATCTTCACTTGTCTTTTTGTAATTGTAAATTACCAAGATGCACATCTTCCAAATCTTTTTGTTCTGCTTGTTCTGTTCAATGCTCATTGTAAAATTCAATATAAAGCAATGAGCAACAGAACTGCATAACCTGAATGTTATATTCTCTTAAAATTTCCTCTGGCAATTCATTAGTCCATTGATAAAGTATAGTCTGATTCTTGGTCAGAATATTAGCATGAAAGATCTCTAACCCAATTACCAAGAATTCTTGTTCCCACCTGAAATGCTATGAACTGTCCATTTCAACGAATGTTCTGATCTTCCAGACCTATACAAGAGTTCAGGTAGAAACCAGGGATTGGTACAGTCTTTTAAAGACTTCCTTTGGTTACCTAATTCCACAGGCTGGGTCTCACTTAATTAGGGCTCCACTGACTTCCCATGATGTCACCACTATTAGAAAACAAGCATTCAAACACGGGATTCTATAGAGGGTATACAAATTCAAAATAACATAGTAGGATATAAATAGTTAGGGAGCAGCTTGAAGGAGATTGTGTGTGGCCACAACATCACTAGGCCACCCCCCCCCCGAGAAATGGTGGAATATTATTCCTTTATCCTGAATTTTAGCAAGATATTCAGACTCAATGCCTTGCTTGACCAAAAAAGGCAGTCTAAGAACCTCTTAGAACCTCTTCAGATTTGGAAACCTAGTGGCATCTTCCTGTGCATCCTAAAACATCCTTCCAGGTGGCCTGAGCTGCCATCTATGGAAGTCCAATTGCTCTGAGATTTCTATGCTCCAAAGCATATAGGCTTTCTAGGAGACAGTCCTAACTGAGCCCAGTCTTTCAACACACAGGAGATGGAGATGTGAATCCGCAACGCAAATTGAGAACAGAAATCTCCATGTCGGTTTGTGCTTTAAAGGATTATGTAAAGGCTGGAAAGAAGAAACTGAAGTTTTGTAAATTTGGTAGACTAATATACCGAATCCTATTTATCCCTAGGAAGAAACAATCACACACATTTCCATATTTAATAAATCCTCATGTGTATGATTCAACTCACTCTTTCTCACCAGGTCTGCACATGATGTGCCCAACAGTTTTCCTCCTCGCATTCTGGCCACCCTGCTGTGTGCTGACCTCCAGCGATATACAGACTCGGAGTCTGCAGCCAAGTCAAAATGGAAGGATAATTTATTTTCACACACGAAGGACAAGCACTCATCCATGTCCATCACACCTTTCCAAACCATCAGGCTTTTCTTTCTCCCTTACAAACTTCCGAAAATGTTTCTCTGGACATGGTACCGACTGCAGCCTAGATCCAACGAGACTAAAATCCTTCATAATCTTCTTATTCCCTTCCCTGGGAACATTAAATAAATTGGCACGCACTGAGAATCGGAGCTTGTTCTTTAAACATCCTCATAAAAGAAAGTTAAAGACCATTTTACATAAGGTTTAACGAGTTTGAATTATTTTTATTTGCAATTTAATGCAAAACCTCTTCCTTTGCATTTCCAGTGTTTCAGAAAGCACGTAGTACCATTTTCTTCTTTGGCTTTAGACTTCCAAATGTGTATGCATGGCTAAAATCAACTCTTTAGTCACAGCTGCTTTTACACTACTGAAATTCCTTGCATTCTTTCATTTCATTTTTTTGGAAATAATTTTGTTTATTATTATTATTATCCATGGTATAGTGACAGGTAGAACTGAAAACAATGTTCCAGGCAGGTCTTTAATTTCTTATCACTTACATAATATTTTCCTCGACAAACTAATTATGGGATGAATCTAAATTGGAATATTTAGAAGTCGAACTACCAAAGTATATATTTCTATAATTGGAGGATTTTCACCATTTCCCTAATTGCCTTTTCATATACTCATTCAAATATTAACTGAATCAAAAAATTGTGTGAAACTCTCTCAGTTAAATCAACAGGCATTCCTCAAGATTAAGATAAAATACAGGATTGCTGCATTTTATTTATAAACTATAAAATAAAAATATAATTTCTAATAAAATTATTTAAGCAATAATTTTATAAAGATATATTTCATAGATTTTATGATACATAAACTTTTATAAATATAAAAATATTTTATAGAAAATAAAAAATATAAAATAAAAGTTTACAGCCTTGACTATTTTTGCTTAATATTTATGTATAATTGAAAGTTAACCAATGTTATGCTCACTTTCTCTTTATTGATGAACTATATATAGCATGTTGTCACTGAGTGTTAGTATATATGTGTGATGTGATGGAGGAAGGTCATTGGTTAAAAAATAATGAAACTGCCTTGGCCCATTTTATTGGTTAGAACATAAGTGGGTGGAGTAAACAGAACAGAATGATGGGAGGAAGAGGAAGTGAGCTCAGAGACGCCATGCTCCCCTCTCCAGGGCAGATGCTATAGCTCTGCTCTTTGAGGCACATCCAATGAACTCCGACCCAGGATGGACGTAGGCTAGAATCTTCCTGGTAAGTGCACCTCGTGGTGCTACATAGATTATTAGAAATGGGTTAAGAGGTTGAAACTAATGGGCCAGGCAGTGTTTAAAAGAATACAATTTGTGTGTTGTTATTTCGGATAAAGCTAGCAGGCGGCTGGGGTGCTGGTGATGCAGCCCCGCCGCTCATATTACAACAGTGATGCATATGTATGTATAGATGCATATACATGTATGTGTGCATTTGTGTGGGGTCCAGAAGTTAATTTCAAAATCCATCCTTAATCATACTTCAATCATATATTTTGAGATAGCATTCTTCAGTGAACCTAGACTCACCCATTTGGCTAGATGTAAGGATCCCCCTGTCCAGTTAAGAACACTACTTTCTCTTCTGAGTTCAATTCCCAGCAACCACATAGTGGCTCACAACCATCTGTAATGAAATCTGGTGCCCTCTTGAGGAAGAGACCTGGTCAGTCATCCTCACCAGCTTAGACCATGAAACTCAATATGGTCAGGTTCAACAGAACCACCATATACGTGCTGCCCATGCATGCTTCAGCATTGTCAGAGCATACGTTTCATTTTTTCATTTCCTCATACTGGCACAAGTATTTTACCAACCTACCCATTTCCTCAGTCCTCACTGCTGCTGCTTTTAGGTTAATGTGTGGTTTTCATTCTAGCAAAAGTTTTATTTAGGCAAAATATTTTATTCCTAGATTTTTAGCTCTATTTTATAAGTACATGCTTCCTTTTGGCGTTCTGAGTACCTTTTCTAATTCAGGAATATCTGCACATTTAGGTATTAGTAAATTAATACCTACAACCCCAATGTCCAATCTGGTTACATAGATGAACTTTTAGTCCAAACCTCAAAGTGTTCAGAATGTTTTGCAATTTTACCATTGGTATTATCAACACCTTGTGATCACATTCACACAACTGTCAAGTTCTGTTCAAGAGGTTCAATACTCAGCAATATATCATTGGTATTATCAACACCTTGTGATCACATTCACACAACTGTCAAGTTATGTTCAAGAGGTTCAATACTCAGCAATTTATCAAACTAAAGATCAGTAAGTCTCAGTCTATTCATCCAGGATTTTCAAAATTCCACTAACTTGAAAAAAATGAATGAAGCACATTAATGGCAAATTATTCTCTACACTTAGTAAAATGTGCATACAATTCAATCGATTCTATTGAAATAAGTTCATAAAATAGTTATTAGTCATAAAATATTGTCCATTATACCTAAACACACTCTCAGTGTGTCTATTGACTAAAAGTCTACTCTTTAGGTAGACTTTTGGCTGCTAAAGATACAACTCATTTGTAACTGTATATAAAACTATTAGACCAGGATATCACCAGTGGAAATCTTTATTTGAACATCAGTTGTAGTGATACGGAACAGTAAGAGCATCCCATCTTTCTTTCTGGGCCTTGATCTGACAGCATAAGGCAATCAACTGTTTTATAAATGTTAGTTTCCTCATGGTTTTAATGGTCTTGGATATAAGATGGAGAAGCTGCATCAGGTGGAACTAAGGCCTCCTTCAGCTTTAGGAATCATGGATTTTGCTTCACCTGATTCAGGCTAGAAAGACACTTCCTGTATGCTTTGTTACAATATCTAAAACTGTACATTGATTCTTATCCCCTCACATGTCAGGACTGAGAGTTTTAGAAGGGGCTGGAAGCTGTGGTGAAACTCTGCTGAAGCTGATAGCAGGCCCAGGATGCCAGGCACGTTTCATTCTGAGGAACTGTACAAGTTTGCACTGGTCAGCTGGACATGATGACACATGCCTATAACACCAGCACTAGGGAAGCAGAGGAGGCAGCTTTCAGTGAATTCAAAGCCAGCCCTGCCTACACATGGTGACTTCCAGGATAACTAAGAATACATAGAGCGATACTATCTCAAAAACAAAAATAAAATAAAACAAGCCTTGCATCAGTATTAAACTACTCTTTAAAGTCTTGCTTGTCTATAACGTCTTGGGACAGGTGAACATGGATGCTCATTGAATTCGGTAGCTCCATCTCATTCCCTCAAGTGTCATCCCCTAATAAAGAATATCTCTATACAAGACAATCTATGAGTGCTCCAAGAAGGATAACTTTGATTTCTAGCTATTATTTTAAGTTGAATGTATCCACATTGAATGCATCTCACACTTATCATAATTATTTGAGAATATTTTCATATATTAAATTGTGAGCTCCTTCAGAATGAGCTTCATAATTCATGTTTGCATATAAGCAACTACCACAAAGAAGATATTGAAGCAATGGTTAGAGCCAACATTTGGTATTTGTAATTTGGTAAATGTTTAAAAATAAGTACCGTGGGACTGGAGAGATAGCTTAGTGGTTAAGAGCACTGGTAGCTCTTCCAGAAGACCTGGGTTTAACTCCCAGTATCCACATGGCAGCTCACTACATATGATTACAGTTCCTGAAAACTCAACACCTTCTGGCTTCCCTCCATGGTAGCAGGCACACACATAGACACAAAAAGGCAAAGTCAGACATATAAGACAAAACTATCATATTTTCACCCTTACAAAAGACCTTACAAATACATATTATAATTACCTATTTATACATGAAGAAACTGTCGTTGGTGAAATAACTTATCAAATGTAATATTCAAGTACACAGTGGGAGAGCAAAACAGCAAATGTAAAGCAAAATGAAACGTAGCTCTGGAGTCTGCATTACTGGCTATTATGCTTATTATACTACTTGTTTTCCTGGTTTATTAGTTTTTATTATTATGTCTATTAGTGTTATGCTGTGTTACTATACCAGATCACTGCCCCTTCTTTCTAAGGGCAATGTTTCCAAACAGGACCTTTAGATCATACAGAGTTATATGAAATAGAAGTCGGTTTTTAAAATATAGCTTTAATTCCACTTGGGAAGGGTTAGAGGAAACAAACAGTATGAAAAAGACAAAGAGTACATGTTTGGTTATTTACCAACCAAGAAAAAATACTCAAAAAGGCACATTTTGTGCATCATTTTTTAAATAGATTTGTTTACAATCAGGTTCTCTGTGAAAAGCACCTGCTCTCTGTGATAGCATCTTTCAAATGTTGCCACCTGAGGGTATAGTCATGAGCTGGCCTAGGATGGCCAGGTAAAAACTCTGGAGGAGGGGGGCACAATACAAACCAGAGGTGTGTCAAGAGCAGCAGTCAAGACTCCGGAGGAGTGAGTAACCAGCAAGTTCCTCTCCAGGAAGATCTAAACAGCAGTCTCAAGTTCAAGTGCTGCTAATGAGATCCAGCAGTGAGCAAACAAGATTAGAAGGCATTGTGCCAGGGAAATAATTTGGCTAAAAGAGATACTTTACTTTTCTCTTTTTACACAATGAACTGAGTATTTGTGCTCTCTCAAATTCACATGTTAAAACAATAACCTACAGCAAAAGGGAAGTGGTGAGAGCTGAGTTAGCTCACAAGAGTAGAGTCTTCATGATGAGGACACCTCAAAAAGCACGCACGTCTTCTCTCTGGAAAGCAGCCTTCATCAGAACACAACCAAACTGGCACACTGACCTCAGACTTCCAATCTCTAAACCTGGAAGAACTGCACTTCTTTTAAACATTGGCGCATATGGCATTTTGTTATAGCATCTTGAACGGGCTGAGGTATTTCTTTCTTAAGAGTAATTATAATAATGAGACAGAGCAGGGTAGAAACTATGTTGAACTGAGATAGAAACTGAAATACCTACGTAGCCATTGGTTGCCAAACATTTTAACATTTCATCGAGAAGCCAGAAATTTGATCTAATGTGAAATTTTCCTGTTTTCAAAATACTGCAATTGACTTGTTTAACAAAACCCCATGAAAATAAAGCCTAAATATGCCAAATGAAACATAACTCAAAGTCAGATTTGGCTCATAGGCCCCATCAGCAGCTTTGGACTAGAGATTCTAAGCTCTCCAGCATCGGTAAATGGGAGATGCCACACAGGAGACATCTGTATTACATCCCCACCTGTAAGGTGGGAACCAGGGCAGAACTGGGTTTTCTGGTCACGACATGACCACCGCACTCATGAACTCTCAGAATCTGTGGCTGCCTGCACAAGGTTAACCCAGTCAACATTTTGGCATAGAACAGGGAGAGGCTCCCTAACAGAAGAGCTGCTGGTAGTTGCTTGTTTTTGATGAGAGAGAGAGAGAGAGAGAGAGAGAGAGAGAGAGAGAGAGAGAGAGAG
>NC_022009.1:56540946-56548267 GCF_000317375.1 Microtus ochrogaster | reverse complement strand
AAGAGAAGAGAAGAGAAGAGAAGAGAAGAGAAGAGAAGAGAAGAGAAGAGAAGAGAAGAGAAGAGAAGAGAAGAGAAGAGAAGAGAAGAGAGAAAGTTAGTTTTCTTTGGGAGTGTGGCCCTTGATAGGTCCTACCATGTTCCAGTACTTGGCCGTACATCAATACATGCAAAGATGGGCAGCACAATTTGAACTCAGTAATTTTTTGAAAAAAAAAAAGGGATATGAAGTTGGGAGAGAAATGGAGCAGGTCTGGGAGGAGTAAAAAGAAGTAGGGGGTGAATGTAACAATCAAAATACATTGTATGCATTTATAAGCTTCTCAAAAAATAAATGTTATATTAAAACATTTTATGCAACTACATGGGCAAGCATGTTTAGCTGTAGTCAAAAGCAAAAAAAGAGTGTAGAATTTAGGATGCTAGACAAGGTAGAGAGAAGTAAATCTGCCTTAGAGGTAGAAGCAAAAAGAGAGAACCCCAAAGCCAGGAGTTTCAATGGGTTATGATTATGGAACGAGAAACCCAAACCACACAGAGAAGCCTGTGCCAGGAGACTTTTTTTTTTTTTTTTTTTCTAGTAAAGCTGTCCTTGTGACTTCTTGCTATCAACTGAAGCTGGTAGCAGGAGATAGCTATCCTAACAATGACAGTTCCACAAGGAAGTTAATGGAGGCAGGCAGAAAATTCTTCCCCTATAGGTGTGCTCTGATCCAGGCTAGGACAAAGACAGTCTAGCTAAGATTCCAGAGAGATTCTAGGGAAAGGGTCCCTGAACTCTCCATTCTAAATAGGAAGCACACTTCAGAGACTAGGAGGTTAAGCCCTCCTATATTTCAGAGTCTGCCTTGCCTGCCAAGGCTCAAGCATTCCATGAATAAAGCACACTTTGCTAGGATACCCACTGGTCCCAAGGAACAACATTCAGGCTGATTCCTCAAATGTCAGTTTGCACAATCTGCTCTCTTTCTTGTGGACCACCCAGTCTCCTTATAATGACTCTACATTGTCCCATTTATTTTCTTCATGGCAGCCGAGGCCCCAATTTCCTTAGCTAAATTTCATTCTTTCCCTCATGCATCTGTTGATTTATTTGTAATTCCCCAGCTCTGTACTAGTCAGCCCGGGACGATTTCTTTTCTCTTCTCCAATCAATGAGAAAATAAGGTAGGCTTGATAAACTCTGACTTTTCAACCCTATTTAGAAAAAAAAAAAAAAACAAACGGGAAAAATAAAATGATAGGGAAAGGGAATCAAGTTCAAAGAAACCAGAAAGAAAAGGAAACAAAAAAGATATACCCCGCGTAGGTAGTTCTTCTCTGTCCTTTCACTGGGTGTTGTGAGAGAAACGGACAAGAAAACAATCTTAATGAATTTACCCTATCATTTGGTACAGCTCACGTTATTGCATTATTGTAATGAAAAACACATCAGAATATGTCTAGACACATGACATACTCCTGGTAGAGAGTTCCCTGCACTTCAAAAAAAATTGTGGTTCAATTTCCTTCTGGGAAATGCTCCAATGGCAACATTTTAGGTTCTTGAAAGGCTCTTAGGAATGACTGCCTAAGGGGAGGCCACCTCCAAAAGTAGACTTAACGCACCAGAGAACTGTAAGGGCTGGCAAAGATTTCCATGGGAAAATGGTCAAAGCAACAAGTCCCCCCAGTAGACACCCCACATAGTCTAACCCATGGATAGGCTCTGCTATGTGCAGAGTAGCTGTAACTGTCTAAATAAAACACTGAACGAGACCTGTAAACAGAAAAGAGGTAATAAAATACTTTGTTTTGGTGATTCATTTTTTTAAAACTGCATATGGATTAAACAAATCCAATTGGTATAACTTTCACCAATGTGTTGATTTAAACCAAACCTATAGCTATTGGAATCAGGAAAGGGAAGCAATACCACATCCCACAGTGCTTTACCTATTACAGGGTAGATGCTGCTGTGACTGTGTTCTCAGAGAAGAATAAAGAGAAGGGCAAGTCATCCTAACCCATGCCATTGTTCTCAGATGGTCATTCTGCCTCTGCCATTCACAGACTTCAATTCTAAAATGACCAAAGCTGGCAAAAATGCAACACCCAACTGTTTAGAGAGCAGAGACAAAAAAACAGAGCAAATGATCCTCTGTTCAACCCCACTCCTAGAATATCCTGAGATTTTTATCAGTAGAGAGACAGGGAGAGTTGAAGATTTGAGGGGTATTCAGATGCTTGCCTTGTGTATGCAATAGGTCAACAAGTAAATTTTTGTGTGCATAGCCATGAAGATGAACACTGAGGATATCATTTAAGAAGCCAACAATCAAGATTTGAAAGAGGAATTACCCTCAGAAAATAATTAGGAAGCACAACATTAAATGCAAAATGTTGAAGTTTCAGATGAACTATGGGAGTCTAGTCAATGGACTAGAGTCATACATTCCTCAACAGAGAGAGAATATTAGTTGTCTTTCCTGCATAAGTAAACACATGACGAAATGAGACAGCATTAAAGCCAAGGCACTGTGAAGAAAGGGCAAGGGGCAGATCATTACTATAGGATTCTGGAGTTTTCAGCTTAACTGAAAACTGTTGGGAAGCGGTAGCTAGCTGAATCCAGTTAGGAGGACCCAAGTTCCAAAGAGTGGGACCGGTAGAAATAAAAATCTCTTTGCAGAGAACGTAGGTCTTGATGTCAGAGCTAACCCCAAAGAAGCAGCTTATGTGTTGCTATGCTCAAAGCACACACCACCACCACCTCCACATAATCATCAGATGTGAAGAACAGAGTGAAAACCAAAGATGTTGCCAGAAACTACAGCTACTTGTGTTGCTGAATATCACTGTCAAAGTTACCTTGAAAGGTCAACATGACTGGACTAAGAAACTTGTTGAGAAGGACCATAGCCTTCCACCTGGGGGTGTCTGTGAGGGAGTTTAGAGACAATCCATGAGTCTCTGCCTAGGGAGAGTTCCCTCCCTTTAATGTGGGCAGGCACCATCTCATTGGCTAGAGATGTGGAAAGGACAAAAAAATCTAGAAAGGACAACAGCATCACCTCCTGCTTCCTTCCCTTTCTATTTCTTCGAGTCTCTTAGAGATTAAAAGCCCAGACTTTCTTGATTCCAGGTCTTGCAACATAGATGCCTTAGATTTAGAGGCTTTAGGCCTTTATGTAAAAGTTACACCATGAGTTTTGCTGTGTCTGAGGCTCTCAGAGCCAGACTGAGCCATGCTGCTGGGCATCTCAGGGTCCCCAGATGCAGAGAGCAGTCATGAGACTTCTCAGTCCCCATACACAGGTGAGATAGCTCTTCTGAAAAGTTTTATGGATGTGTTTTATCGCATATATATCTGTGAACCACATGCACACAGCACCCACAGAGGCCAGAAAAGGGAACTGAAGCTCCTTTCTCAGGCACTTGTGAGTCACCATGTAGGTGCTGAGAACCAAACCCAGGTCCTCTGTAAGATCAGCTAGTACTCTTAACCACCAAGCCATCTCTCCAGCTCCTAATTATTCTAATAAATCTTATGTCTAAAATGGGAAGATTTCCTATTGGTTCTGACACTCAGAGAATTCCAAGTAAGATAGTCACCACCTGTACCTGTTCTAATTCTGGAATTTGCTCAGTGCTGCCTTCTCTGATTCCTTTCTAGCCAGTAAGTAGTTAAATTCCAAACCTGCCAAATCTACTACTATTTGGTGACAAAACAAACAAACAAACAAACCCAGATTATATATCCCTTCAGGATTAAAGTAATTCTGCTACAGTTGCTAACACTATGACCAATCATTTTAGGGTTATTGTATTTGATGAAACACCACGACCAAAAACAGTTTGAGAGGAAAAGGTCTATTTTGCTTACACTTATGAACTTATTATAGTTCATCACTGAAGGAACTCAGGAAAGAAATTCAAGTAGGAGACAGGAGCTGATGCAGAGACCATGGAGGAGTACTGCTTACTGTCTTGTTCTGCATGACTTGTACAAACTGCTTTCTTATAGAACCAGTAGCCCATGGGTGGTACCATCCACAATAGGCTGCCCCCCACACACCATTCACAAAGAAAGTGCCCAATAGTGTTGCCAATAGCCAGATCTTATGGAGGCATTTTCTCAATTAAGGGTCCCTCCTCTCTGCTTTTGTCAAGATAACATAAATCTGGCCAGGACACAAATATCTCACTCAGTGAATTAAGCCGCATGTGTTTCCTAGTCTTTATATTTTGCTAATCATTCTATTTCTTAGCCAGTTCCAAGTTTACAAAGAAACCTCTTTCTACGAATAATTACTAGATATTTATATGATGGACTAAGCAAGGATACATAAAAATAAGATATACAAACTCCCAAAGAGCACAGTCCATCAGAGAGTGAGATTTGACTTTACTCTTTTATTGGTTTGATACACATGTAGTGTGTCTATTACATATCACCTACTGTTCTAGGTCCTTCAGGAACAGAAAATATGAAACACTGTACCAGTTCTAAAGCATTTTGTCACTTTACCTACTTTGAAAACAGAGGAAAACAAAATCAAACATAACACATACACATATGGACCAGCTAGAACCAGAAATACTTTATTGTCTTTTAGAGAGTTATTTTCAAAAAACACCTAATGAAAGAGGTGATGCCTGAACACATATTTGAGAGGTAGAAAAAGATTTAAGAAGCAGAAAAAGTCAAGAACACTGACTGTAGATATTTCACTTGGAGAAAAGAAGTCAGCCTAGGCCACTGAGAAGACCCTTCCCACTTAAAACAACATGAGGTAACATATAAGAAAATATTTTTAGACCTATTGGAAAGCTGACAAAAGTATGGAGTAACCATGCACAACTAACTGAAGCAGAACTCAGGGAAGTAAACAGATCTGGAGATACAGTTGCCCTGGAACGCATGTCATGCAAATAACTTGGGGATGGGGAGGAGACTTTTTTACAGCAGGGGAAACAGAAATCAAAGTTCTGGTCTAACAAGGTGGAAAAGAAACAGAAGGGCTTCCCTATAGCCAACTCTTTCTTCAAAAGGTCACACAGCAAGTTCGTTCCATCTTATCTCCAATCCCAATCCCACAGGGAGTCTAAGGAAAGTTGTCTACTGAGGGAAGTGTTAGAGATAAAAAGATAAAAGCCCCGGAGAAGCCATGACTGGAAAGTGACCCTCGAGCAAACCTTCACAGAATTTACATCACTGAAAAAAAAAAGAACTGAACTGCTATGCTTTAGAGTTGAAAAATAAAACTAATTTGAAAATGGTTTGGGCAATAATTCTGGTAACACATATATTAAGAAACATTACTGAATAATAAATCAAATTGAATATGATTCTAAAAAGAAGGATATCATATGGTCATAAAGTGTTACAACCTAGAGAGGGGGAATAATGACACATTGGAGAAATACTATAATCTATATGATTGATCAAAATTACTATAAACACCTCCAGGTATGATGTACTATGAAACTTCATATGAAGAATGGATCTAACATCAGACTCTCAGGAATTTTCTGTTTAAAAGGCAAGGGGCCAGGGGCTATTATTTTTCAAAATGTAAATGTCATAAAAGATAAAAAGCAAGGCTTGGACAGTGTTCCAGATTTGAAGAAGTTTGAAATGCATGAACTACTGGGTAGCTTATTTAAGCATATGATACTGCAGGGAAATGAAATGTGATTGACGGCATGAGGTAGTTGACTACAAAAACAGCATATGATGGTGTATGTCAGTAGGTGAACACAAACCTTCTAGAGACATGTTTAAGGTGTTTAATTTTACCATGCAGAAGTGTATCGAGACTGATAACTACATTATATATTTCCATAGTTATATGAAATACTTTCAATCTCCAGAAATAAATGTTGAAAGTCATTAATAAAGGGCATATATATGTGTATATATGTGCACACATATACAACAACTGATTCATTTAAAAGGTTACATGCATATACTCATATCCATATAAGCATATATAATTATGTAATTATACATATAGAAAAAGAAAAGAATAAATTGATAAAACAAATGGAATAAAATATTTGTAAAAGGTTGATCTGGTAAAAAAAAGGTTCAGAAATATTCATTGCATTGTTTATATTTTAAGAGGAGAGAACAGTGGGTCAGGACCAGGAATAATGGAAGAACAGACTGGCAGTTTAGAGTTTAACGTGAAAAAAGACACTAATTGCAAATTCGTGAACCACAGTAAAACTTGAAATAAAGTAGCCAAACAACATCAACTTTATGATAAAAGCACATTTTAACAAATGAAGGTGGAAAGGCAGGTGGAGGAAAGAAGGACAAATTACTTCTTAAACACCATTGATTTGACAGAATCGCATCACATCACACACGCACATACAATAAAAATACAACCTTATTATAAACATGTTCTTGGAAAAATACAGAGATGTTCCAGCATCAGACACCGAGTAAGGAACCTGGGAGCAGAAGCACAGTGAACCCCCAGAAGGACAGACAGAGATGTAGGAAGGAGTAAGAAGCAATGCTACAGCCACATAGACGAGAAGAATGTGAGGAAGCAGGGAGGCAGGGAGGAGTGTCAGCCTTTCAGACCACCAGTCTCTCAACCTGGCCAGACAAAAAACCTATCCATAACAGAGAGATGGATGGATGGATAGATAGATAGATAGATGATAGATAGATAGATAGATAGATAGATAGATAGATAGATAGATAGATAGATGATAGATAGATACATAGATAGATAGAGCGAGCTATGAATGAGTTATGTAGAGTTATTTGTTTGTGAATGGATTATAGATTTTATAACACATACACATAAAATAAAAATTTCCAAGATGTCATTAAAAACTAAATGTAACTTAAACATCTGAGTCTTCTCTCCACACTCTCAGTGATTGTATTATAACAGTGCATGACTGGGCACCCAAATCTGGTGTGCCATTTGTTTTTGTAGTAAAGTTAGAGCACAACTTTCTGGGATAACTGTAACTGCTTTCATGCCACAGCAGAGATGAGTCACCATAGCAGAGATGGGGCAGTGGTACTGCGTACAGCACCTAGTAGCTAGTCCTTTACAGAGAAAATTGTTAGTCCTTGGACTTGAACACAGACTTACAGGAGAGTAAAGGGCTTCCATATCACCATGTTAGTACACAGATGTGAAAACAGAGGGTGCTTTGGAAAGATCATAGGCAGGGAAGATGTCACTCGGGCAGTGAGAGAGGTAAGGAGAATAGAGAGAAACCTGAGGAGATGCATACTAAGATCCTGTGTGCGAGAGAGAGAGAGAGAGAGAGAGAGAGAGAGAGAGAGAGAGAGAGAGAGAGAGAGA
>NC_022009.1:56507238-56540846 GCF_000317375.1 Microtus ochrogaster | reverse complement strand
AGGAGGAGGAGGAGGAGGAGGAGGAGGAGGAGGAAGAAAAGTGCTTTTCTCTATAACACCCCTCCCCTTTTCTATAAACCGGAGTGCTAACTCACACGGAGCTCTTTCAAATTAATGGACAACAAAGTGTTTCATATTCTAGAAACACAACAATAATTCATGGTGTGATAATTTTAATTGAAAATATTTATGAAATCAATCTCTTAGAAAGTTTTTTTGTGTTTTTTTCTGCCTTAGCTTTGACTATTCTTTCATATTAAGACTATAGTTTTTGCCATTGTACCACATAGCTATATCAAAATTATTTCCTATCTAAATTTCAATGTGATTTAATTGTTAATCAATTTAAACCTATGTTAGGTTTAAAAATGTTTCCAGATGCTGGTAATTAAGTATAATTTCTTGTCCTGTTTAGTTACAAAAATTGAAGGATGTACAGTTCAGACACGGATGTATTATTATTGTCTTACATGTACACCTCATGTATGATACATCCAGAAGGTCATAGGTGATATGACAGAAAACGACCTGAAATCAAATCTCATCTTTCCTTCTAGTTCTTGAGACTTAAAAAATATTATGAACTAGCTGAAGAAATTATTTGTTTAAAAGTTAAGGTCATCCCTTTTACTACATATGATATAAAAACATATGAGGATATTAATTCATTCTTTTCATATTTGACATTATAGTTTTCGAGAGCACATATCTGGAACCACAAAATATAGACGAATAGATTGGACGTGCTTTACTGCGGGGCATTATACAGGAAGGCAGCGGCTGTGGCTGCAGCAGACCACTCCTCCAGCTTTCTAGTTCTCTCTCCCTCGTGTTTGTACAAATAAGTGTTTATGAATACATGTGCATATGTCCTTTCAAAACATGCCAACACACTGGGAAAAGAAAAACTCTTATTATCATCCATGAAGATAGGAGGTGAGAAGCAGGACCACACGCTTCCTTGCAGCACGGCTGCAGGCTGTTGCGCTTGAAATTAGTTTCAGCCTTCTCAGTTGAAAACAGAAGTAAATCATGCAAGGAACTAATTCATACTGGGAGAGACAACAAAGAATACCAATAAAATTTATTTGTTAAAATAAAAGAATTACTACAAAAAATATTTCTACCACATTCCCAGTTTTGTTTTAAATAAAAGAATAGAGGCCCTTTTCCAGGAACATTTTAAAAGGATATAACTTAAAGGAAACTTTTATTTCTGTTTCTGTTTTTTATATATATTACTGGGTCCCATTTATTACACATTAATTTTCAGGCAAAAACTTGGTCATCTGTATTTAAAAAAAATGTTTGACACAAGCAACATGGTGTTCTATGGAAGAAAGGGCTGCACAATCCTTAGCTCTGACTGCACTCAACACATTGCGCATTGCTCTTCCGATAACAAAGATCAGATGCCCCTGGTCCACTGGGAAGGTTTCTTCTCCACGGAGGCTCTGCACAGCAGAGCCGTGGAAATCACAGGCAGTTGCTTTCCTCTGGAATCTGAGCAATTCAATGGATTCGGTTTTTCCACATTTTAGCAATTGCCTTACTGGCCTAATCAGACTCTAATATATTTCTTACCCATGCTCATTCACCTTCTTTTGATGGGCACATCAAGGGACATATGATGGAAGATTAGGGCTGACCTCCTTCAAGTGTGTGGAATACCCCAAGATGTCATTGTCTCCTCAATCTGCTATCCATGAGCTTATCTACACTTTTAATAAATCTCTTTATGTTTTCAATCTGTGCCACATCCTGGGATAATGCATTCCACAAGTTCCTATTCATTGTAGGCCTCATTTAGGCTTCTGAGAGTGCCCCGAGTCCTGGTATATCCGGATTTAATAAATAAGAAAGCATAGTTTCCATAATTTTATAGATTTTATTCATATCCCCTTTCTTAGCCTTCTTCCTTTATAAGTATAGCTCTCCTCTTTTTATACTACACTGAGAAAAAAATCTTTAATAAAGAAATTCACCAACTTCAGCTAATTAATCAGGATAGAAGCCTATTTTCCTGCTCATGCTAGCTGACTTTCTCCGGACTCTCACTTTAATCATGTCTCCACTGAGGGTTGCTTACCAGAACTGTACATCATGTTCCTGTACAGGGCATAATGAGTATAAAGAGAGATTGTTTATTCTAAAACAATTTCTAAGCAGGCCTGGAAATGATTAAGATACTTGAAGAATCACCACATACAGCAAAATCAAGAAGGGCTTTGGGTGAAATTGTGCTTGTCAATAAAGACAGAGTACAGAGGTGAGAAGCAGGCTGCTCTGTCAGGTTCATCTCCTCTTAATCCTGGGCTGTCTTCCTCGTGGGACAAGGTGCCACGTCAGCTTTTCAAGGGTACAACATCCTCATATGAGGCCTAAAATGGGTTCCTTTGGAAGCAGAATAACTTGGGGAATCAAAATAACCTTGTAAGACAAGTGAAAGTCCAGTGACAGGAGAAGGGTACGAGGGTATCTGTCCATCTGTGCTCACATTGAGCCACATTCCAGAGTGATTACCCAGTTATAAAAGCTCCAATAGATCTTCAAGGATGTAAATCCCCTGGAAAGTTAACTCAGAAGGTTTCTTGGCAACTATAGAATCAAAGCAAAGATGTTTACATGGTATAGATGAAAATGGAAAAACATGCTAAATTAATCCTACTGAAGAATACAATACATCAGAGTTATTCCAAAAAGCCAGGTGCATCAGACACAATTTTTCAGGGACCTTGGAAATGCTGGGTAAACAGTTATTAGTTATTATTTTTTTATTGTTTTTTCTCCTATAAACTTGATAGAGACAGTGTCTTTGTCCATGTCTTTATAGAGGACAAGATAAATGCTTGGCTCTCTTGCAGCGGGTTTTAGGTTTCCTTATCTATTAATGAGTTCAGAGATGAAACCAGCCCTGATCCAGAATGAAACTCCAGAATGTTTTACTTAACATTGGATTTCTGGTAACATTACAAAATAGGTCTAGCTAAAGAATAATGTGTGTGTGTGTGTGTGTGTGTGTGTGTGTGTGTGTGTACATGCACAGAATGCAATTAGGAAGTTTCAACATTCTCAATTATGTTCCAGTTCTAGAGAAACATTATGTTTACTCAAGGCAGACTAGAGAAATACTTGAACTTGAGTTCATAAACGCCTTTTCAGAGTTCAATATTTTCAACTAATTTTTATTTCTTCAGCTCTAAAAGGCCATCAATCACCAAGTGACCCATTGTTTTAAATGTATCACTAAAAGAGAAAAATATACTATTGATTACTTTTAAGGCTGATAAAATTGGCAAACACAACCTGACTTCAGAGACGTTAAAACATTATGTAATTTGAAGACTGAAATGAAATGTTTTTATTCTTTGAATATTTTCCTTAAATCTTGGGAGCCAGTGCTTTCAGGTATCCTTGCCATGGTTTGTATGGATCTCTATCCCCCTTCTTCGCCAAAGGCGCTTCTAATCTTGATGTCAGGTAGCAGCTCCCTTTCCCGTCCAAAGTTGGGGATGTACGGGGTCTTGTGTGAACTAAGGCCTCTGGTGTAACACAAACCCAAGAGGAAGAATCTTAAGAACCTCAATTCTTGCAAGGGACGAGTACACGAGGGTAGGCTCTTGGGGGGGGGGGGGATGAGAAGGAGCAGAATCAATGGCACAGACTCCAGGAGTCAGGTACAAAGCAAAACCTGACTCCTTATTTAAGGGTATAGGCAGGCTTCTTAAAGCCCCTGAGGAAGCACTATGTGGAGTGCTGTGCTCTGTCTGTCTCTCTCTCCTCTCCTCTCCTCTCCTCTCCTCTCCTCTCCTCTCCTCTTCTCTCTCTCTCTCTCTCTCTCTCTCTCTCTCTCTCTCTCTCGTTGGACCAGGTCATCATGACATCCGAGTTCTCAGCAGACTTCTGGCTGCTCATAGGAAAGTTACTAATGCACATGCTTGACTGCCCCCCCAGCCCCCGCCCCACCCCCCTACTCTGGCCTGTGCTGGCTGTTAGCCTCCCCCTATATTCAGTGAGAGCACTTGCAGCACAAAGTTAGGAGAGCTCTAAAAAGCGTTAGAAGAACATTCTAGTTAAAAATAGTCCTGTCACTCAATCGCTTTGGAGGGATACCTTGCTCAGCCTAGATATAGTGGGGAGGGCCTTGGTCCTGCCTCACAGCAATGTGCTAGACTTTGTTGACTTCCCATGGGAAGCCTTATCCTCTCTGAGGAGTGGATGGGGGGTGGGATGGGGGAAAGGTGAAGAGAATGGAAGGAGGGGAGGGAGTGGGAACTACAGTTGATATGAAAAATGAGAAAGATAGTTTTTAAAAAAATAAACACACAATAACAACAAAAGAAAATAATCCTGTCAAGCACACATGCAGGTTTGAGTTAGCCAGATACCATCACATACGTCATTTTAAATGCCCAAAGGAATGACTGGCAGTAATAATTAAAGATACGGATACCTAGGTGACCACTTACTTGGTCCATGGACAAAGGGTAACTCATGGTTGGTCCCCAGAATCATCCATTACAGCTCACTCAGGTTCTTTCTTCCTGCCATTCCTGATGCAAAGAGGCTCTCTGATCTTCATCCAGGTTAATTTCTCTGCTACAGGCAATTTGGCATCAGTTTAAGAAAAAGTGCTTATTTGCCATTTTTGGGCAAAAGCAAGGCTGGCTTCCTGTGAGTTCATTGCTCCTTGATTGACCACAGAAATTTAACAGTTTCTCCAGATTTCCTGTATTCTTCAAACAAATCTTCAGTGTATAAGTAAATACCTACCTTTCTTCCACAGGGAGGAAAAAATCAATTTTTGGATATATGATATTACTCCCCATAGACATTTCTAGCAAAAGGCCCAGAAATCACCCCATTGGTCCACTCTGGAGCCAGACTCTACCTTCTTAGGAATGATACTCATCTTTACCCGGTTCAGTTGGATGGTGCTTAGATTGGAAAATAGGGGGAAAATAGTTTTTCTTCATACACACAACTACACAGAGATAGAAGAGCATTTTCATCTCCTTTTGGTGCATGCCGACAATAAAATAATCCACACAGAAAGAGAAAAACTGTTCTCTGCCATAAGAGGGCTATTTCTAATGCTTTAGACTCTTCTAGAGTTGAAGCTGTTGTCTGCATTTCACAGCAGGAAACATCCCAGTACCGTATGAAAACGGGACATGACAGTTCTCCTGAAGGCGCTGGAAATACGTGGCTCAGTATACTATACATTCTTCATCTGTTCCCCAGAGCCCACTTGGCCACTTTTCAGCCTGCCTTCCATCTCAGGCCTTCCTCTGTTCTTTATGTCACTGATACTTTGCTGTGTCATTTCTGTTTACAGTTGACATCCTTGCCCGGGAGCCTCTCACACACTGAGCTGTCTAAATGAAGCTCTGTGAGCTCATGTTGTCCAGTTTCACGCTGATCCACTTGACCATGATTTCACTTTCCTCAAGAATGGGCTCACTGAAAGCGGTCAGCCTGTGGCTTCCAACGCCCTTCTTCAGGTTGACTTCAGCAGAATGCTACACTGAGCAATAAGGACTACATGCTTCCCACTTTTCCTCCTATACATACACTAGCACTGTTGGATTCTCTGCAAAGATTTCAGCTGAAGAACTTATCACAAAAAATTGTGTTCACTGTCCAATCACTATCACCAAGTTCAATTTCTTTGGCAGCTGAGACATTGAGTTTTTTCCAGCTGTGCCTGTGCCTGAGTTCATCTCTAACTTAAGTAGCACCTGGCACATGCCAACTCAACCTTTTTGGCTCCTTACTGTTTGCTTCCGTGTTCTTGGCACTCAAGGTTATTCACCTTTGTGAATATAGCTTTGGCCTTATAGAGCACAGGCCTAGAAAGAGGTGTACCTCTTCCTTGCTAACTGTACCATTTGTCTTCTGTCCTCCAGTGTGGTTCAGCCACAGGACTCACGCACAAGATTAGAAAGGCAAAGGGAAATGGAAGATTTGTTATTTATTTCTCCACTATTCAATTCTCCAAGTATGGTTCTGAGCTTAGTGTCTGTCATTAAGGCTGCATCTCCTAGAAGGCGGGCTGCTCCTCCCACTTTAGTAATAACCAAGGGTGATACTGGCTGCATACTGCAGACCCGGGATGCTCTATGCTCTTTGATTGGTTTCTAATTCTGCTCAGTTTCTACTGTAATTCTTCCTCACCTTTGCTTTTCGGTGTGCCATCCATCACATCTCTCCACCAATATGACCTTATACCTCACTTGTCTGAATATTTCCTTTTTCTTACTTTCTCTGTGTGTTTTCACTGTTTTGGTGTTTTGTAAGCTATTTCAAATGCTGCTGTAATGAAGTTGGGGCATCAAATTGCATTATTTTTCTCCTTTTAAATTTTATTCACCTTTGAGATTTTATATTACTATATCCAAACAAAATTTTACTTAATTTTAAATGATTATAGTGATGTTTGTAGAATATTAACAATAGAATATTGCATTAAGCTAAGAAGTACTTGCTAAACACCAAACTGTTAACAGCATGTCAAATTATGGGAGGGGGGGTCACAGAGGATACTAACTTTTCTCAAAGTATAGTGTTCACATTTTTACATGCATTTTCATTTATGTACACAGAAAAGACATATTTTTTAAAGAGAAAATAAAGAGATGACATCTTAGATTACCTTTGTTTTCCCATGTCCACATGGTGTTTGAATGAATGTACAGATTTAAGATATATAGGGTGGTAATTTGATTATTGAGTCATATGTGACCCAGCTGAATGAATGTAATAACAGACAGATGATAGTTTATGTTGTTGAAATGAACTGATTTCCCTTGTTCCATATTTTAGCAGCCAGTCATTTCCACAATTGGTTCTGACCCTGTAATGATCCTCAGCAGGGATGCAGTTGTGAGCCTGGGACGTTCTCTCCCAGTTGGAAGACATTCAGTGACTCCACACGATGGGGCTACTGGGGCAGGGAAAGATGGGCACCTGCCCTGAAGTTAAACTCATGCTGCTCCGAGCTAGCAAACACCTTGTTCTGGCAATAAAACTTCCCATGAGCTCCTCAGGCAGTAAATTTTAGAATTCAAACTAAAGAAATATAGATCCTTTGAAATAGCATTCATATCTAGAGGCCACATTGTAAGACATCCTGAAATATGATGTCTCTTAAGGAACAAAAAATAAAAAAAGGTATAGCCAACCAGCTTTATTTTTAAACTTGTTAGCTGTTTTCTTCAGAATAAACTACAAAGACTAATAAAGGCAGCTCTTTCTTTTTCAGAGAACATACTCTTCATGAAATATAAAATTAAGTGTAAAGTGTGAGAATAATGAAATACTGGTCTTGCATCAGCCTGTTTAACATTAGGCTCCAAAGATCTAATCATGGCCTGATAAGTGACTCTGACACTGTAAGCTCTTTCAGGACTGCGGCATTGTATTTTCCAGCAGATATAGGTGCTCCTTTCATATACTGAGTTATCACTGAGGCTCTAACTTAAGCATGCATTGATAGTTTTCTTTTTAGAAAAGATGCTATCAGCAAAACAAACAGAGGACTTCGTATTGCTCCAAAGTTTATTTATAATGCTTTAAAAAATTCAATGGAAACAAAAAAAATAATGTCTTGATTTTCAAAACTTTACAACATCTGTTTTTACTTACTTTCCGGCATTATAAACTTCTCCGGGTTTTAATGGAATTTCTTTGCTTTCTCTTTGCTCATTTCTTTACTTGAATATCTTCACAGTAAGTTATACACTGAGAAACAATCTATAATCACATGAAAATGTCTACAGCATATAAGAAATAAATTCTGGATCACGTGGCCTAGAACAAGGAAGGTTCTTCACAAGACAGATGAGATGTAGGAGCAGATCCCTGCGTAACAACGCTCACGCTCTTCTTTCATTCTTAAGCTGACACTGGACTGTTGAAGTAGAAATCTTAGATACTATAAAGTATTTCCCAATGAATAAAAGGGATGTGCACAGATGAGTAAGCTCATAAACTTTGTCTAAATCCAAGTAAAAGTACTGATGTAATAGTCAGTAAATCCCCAGGTTGTGATGAAAAAAGATAGAATATTACAATCTGCTCATAATACTATCCTCCATATTAACCCATACCACAGGGCTTTGTTTTCTTCCTTTCTAGATCAAAAGACTTAAATACAAATACATTTTAGGGTCTTGTTAATTTTCAAAATAAAGATATTTTCCTGTACTTAGTTAAGAGTTGCCTATAAAACATCAACATCCAATTATTTTTTAGGACAGAGTTCTGTCATTTCTTGACCTTTCATGTACAAAAGCCCTGCATTTATTTCACTGAAATGCTGCCTTATGAACATTAGAACCATTCTTCTGTTATATTTCCTGACTTCTTAAACTTTGAGATCTCTGTAGTTTCTTGTCGACAGGAGCCAGTGGGGAAAGAAGAAAGAAGAGACCCTGATCGTTAGTCAAACCCCAGTTTATTCAGGACTCTCTTTGACATTTTGAGATGCTTTACATTTTTCTTGGTGGCTTCTTGTGAGGTTCATCTAAAGCCTGTGGATTATTTGTGGCTAATACACAAAAGACGGGAAAGGAAAAGTAGGGAGAAAATGGTCTTCGTGGAGCACACTCCTGAGGTTTCACCGCTGGGTTAGCTGGCATTCCTTCCTTCACTCCCCAGTTAGGCTGACCTCAAAATTCTTGATAGCCAGGACTTCTAAAAGAATGTAAACCACATTATCTCCCCAGAGGGAAAACAGAAACAAAGTGGATGATATGCCTGGATAAGGAAGGTTCCACTCTTTCAGAAGGCCTGCGAGCGCCACTGCAATCACATCAAAAATCAAGATTTTGTGGGTACAGGCCCGTCCACATGAAACAGAGGGTGATTTTGCCATTTGGTTGGAGGTCCTTTTCACGCAGTTAAAGAAGAACACGTTTTGGTGTTTTGGTTTCTGCCACACACCTGTGAGCTCAAGTGAGGAGGGAGACTTTAGATCTCTATCTCCAAAGGAGTTTATGAAAGGAGAAAGATAGAGGAAGTCAGAGGCACAAGGAGGGAAAGCAGGGTTCTTTCTGGGCAATTCCGATGCTTGGGAACATTCCCTTTCATGACTGCTTTGATTGTACACTGGATTTAAAAAATTCCCAGGGATTATTTGGCACCTTAATTTTCTTTATTTTCTATTTTTCTCATTGCATTCTTTAACATTTTTTAAACATAATTCTTTACTGATTCTCTGGGATTTCCACATCATACACCTCTATCCTGCTCACCTTCTAAACCTTCCATATCCACCCTTCACCCCTGCAGCATGCCCCCCAAATTAACTAAAAACAGCAGCAACAACAAAACACTTCAGTCCTTCTTCTTTCCATCACCTCTTCAGTCATTCTAGCAGTACTAGAAGATTCAGCATATCCAGTTAGCCCCACCCACAAAATGTCCATTGCCGTGAGCATTGATCTAATTCAAGGCCTCTGGTCTTCACCGTCATTGGACAGTCTCTGTTCAAGAAAACTCCTCTCACAAAGCCTGCTGTTGCCCTAGTGATGGAGATCCTGCAGGCATCATTCCACAGGACCAGTCCCTTCATGCACTCCAGCAGGTCATAGATGAGATAGATGTTACACTGGGCCAACCCACTGTGTGGGTCTGGGTAGTAGCTGATTTGATCAGTCTATACCACTGGGACTGTCCCCTCAGGCAAGAGGCAGACCAAGCTCTCCTAGGCCCATGCCCATGGTAAGGGATAGGATCATCTCTCCTGAGTGCAGAGATGGGGAAGAGAGGGCAGCACTCTCACTGGGGAGCTGGGCCATCTCTCCTGATGCAGTGTTCTGCAAGGTTCAGGGCCAGCTATCCTAGCACCAGTGAGGGGTGGGGCCAGGTCAGCAAGGCCCTTGGATTTCAACAGGCCTGGTTCCTATGACCCCCTGTGGTAATATAGGCCATGGGCATCATCACAGACCCCAGTTGCAACAGGAACATGGACCCAGATATGTCCTCAGCAGCATCTCAGGCTTGATACCACCATGGCCCCGGTGGCAGCATAGACCACTCAGATCAGTATGGGCCAGGTGGCTGCAAGACACTGGGACACCAATATGGTTTAAGGTGGCTGTCCAGACCCTGGGCATCTGGTCAGCCCTCAGTGGCAACAGGAGCCATGGACATCCACCCAGATCCCGACTATTGCTGGGCCACCATCCCAGACATGGCCCTTGGCAACAACCCCCACCCAGAGGACATCAGAGCCCCATGTGGCAGCACTGCCCTTAGACACCAACAAAATGATATTGTCATGGCCCCAGGTCACTCTGATCGTCATGGCGATGGCAGCACAGTAGCCCTCAGAGACCAACATGGCTTCAGGGGTTGGCCCATACCAACTCAGCCACATGATTTGGAATTGGTGTGACAACTTGAGGTTGAAGGAAAATGGAAATCTACTCTGGAGAGGCCACTATCAGGCTCACAAGTCTCCTTCACACAGACACACACACACACATGTGCGCAGGCACACACACATTTACACCCACACGCAATCTAAATGTGCTTCCATCTAATACTATGTTAAGTATTCACTTACAAGAAGTTCCTTCAAAAATCGATGCTCCCATGAGGCTTAGCCCTTCTGCCTCTACGAGCTTACAGAGCTTTCAGCACCCACACCTGCTTGGTCTCCTCCCCTTGGCTTCAGTTTTCCTCCCCTATCTGACAAGTTCTAGAACTCTTTGTCTGTCTAATGAACAATACTTTCTTAGCAGCTAAAGACCTGAAATGCATCTTGTTCAGAGCTAAACTTTGTTCTTCATCCCTGTCTTTCTCCCAACTCCAAGCTTTCTCCCTGAGCTCCTTAACTGCTCTATCCACATGACTGAAATAATTAATCCCAAATCACTTTGATTCCTCTGCCCTGTCTAACCAGGGATGACGCCTGCCAGTCTTCTTCCTCAGCATCGCTTTCATGTGCTTTTGTCTTGGTTACCGCTTGCTCCCTAGTTCGTGGCTATTTCTGACAAATTTTACTGAAATAGCACCTTGACCAGGCTCATTGTCACCACCTTTCTCCCATTCGATCAATTTTCCTTCCTTCCATTAGGATCTATCCTTACTGGAGTGATCCTCAACTATTAGCCATGTGGCAGTCCAGCTTCAACCTTCAGTAATTTTTTTCCTTATCCTTATAATAAATATCAAACTCTGACTGTAACATAAAAGAGTCCCTGTTTAACTGTGTTGCTTCCCCAGAGCAGCGGTTGTGAGTTCCCATCCATCCACACTTTTTTCGGCCCTCAGGGAATATCAAATACGAGATCAGAACTTTCTGTTTTCATTGCCTATCTTCAATGCAATGATCCATTTCATAGTGATGCAAATACTTTTCATCCTTCTCTAGGTTCCTGTATTGAAACCTATTCACAAAGGAGATGGCATTGTGTGTGTGTAGGGGGACACCCAGGAGCTGCTTATGTCACAGAGGGAAAGCCCTCATGAATGGGATTAGTGACTTTAATTAAGACCCCAGAGAACTATCTAGCCCATTCCACCATGTGAAGATAAATGAAAAAGGAACCAGCTAAGAGTCAGGAAACATGCAATCTTTATCCAACACCAAGTCTGCCAGTGCCATAGTCTTTAACTTCCTTGTCTCTTAAGTAGAAAAAAAAACTTCTTGTTTTATATAACCTATCCAGTCTATAGCATTTCCTTATAGCAGCCAGAGAAGAGAAAGAGAAAGAGAGAGAGAGAGAGAGAGAGAGAGAGAGAGAGAGAGAGAGAGAGAGAGAGAGAGAGAAAGTCATATGTTTCTTTACCTTAAAGTTGATCAAGTCCCCAGGTGGTCTTGCAGTTTAGTGTTTTCAAACATCTACACTGCTGTAACTGTGTAGTGTTTCCTGCTGTTTGCTGCTTCCTTAGGGGTAAGGACCATGTTAATCTTATTGACCTCTATTGCACCTGGGGTTAGTATTTAATAACTACTAATTAAACAAGTGAATGTATTTGTTAATCGTTCCTTTCTTCACCAACACAATAGGTCACATATCTTTTGTATAACTAATGGATGAATCACTCACCACAGAGGAACTTCGAGCTAACCCAGAAACTGAGTATGGGCACACCAAACCATTTCACCAAATTTATGAGCCTCATCAATCCTCAATCATGTAAATTAACAAGAAGGTATTAATGTCAATTTCTACATTCAATAGAAAACTTGGCTTTGAGGGTATAGCTAAAAGACTGGGCAATAGTATGATTATCCACTGTCTCTGCCTGTTTCTTCATGGCCCTATGACTGAGTTTCAGATATGTAGGGGATAATAAAAGTGCTGCAGAACTCTAAGGATATTTGCCATTTCTGGACTCTCACTCTGAAGGGGTTTCTTAAGCTTGACACTGACAAGGCTGCCAATTGAAAGCTTTTATCAACTCTTATGATTTGGAAACATGAGAAAATGTTTTCAAATGGCCTCTCATAACTCACTCCGCCCTTGCTGGCCCCTCTGCAATTCAGTGTGATGACAGGAAGGATCTCTTGAAATTGTCGTAGCTATCAGAAGATACAATCATACTGAAAAATCCACAGAAGATGACTCGGCTGTGATAAAAACTAAGTCTCATATAACCCAAACAAGATCATACTACCTGTGGCTGGTTCATTGTGTAACTAGCATTCCATCCCTTTACCGTGTGGTGGTTAGTTCTGGCAACTTGGGCCAATGCAGATTAACCTGGGAGGAAAGTCTCAGTGAGGGACTGGATAGAGCAGTTTTGTTTATGGGGAGACAGTATTGATTGTTAGCTGACGTGGGCTCCACCGTTCTCTAAGCGGGAGATCCTGGACTGTCTAAGTACATAGAGCAAGCTGAGATCAATAACCATGCAAGTTATCCTTTCTCTCTGCCCTGACTGTGTGTGACGTGACAAGCTGCTTCAAGGTCCTGCACTTTTCATTTCCCCACAATGATAGACTGCAACCTGGAACTGTAAGTTAAAATAAATCCCTGCTCCTTAAAGATGCTTTTTTTTTTTGCCAGTGTTTTTCTAAATCACAGTAACAGAAATGAAACTAGAGCACTATTTCACTCCTTGTTTCTGTCGCATCTCTAAACAGCCCCTGTCTCCTGAGACTACATCGAGTTTCTCATGGTCTAATTTATGCTTAAAGTCCACTAGTATCAAGGGGGAGATATGTTATTAAGTCAAAAAGCATTACAAGTAGATTAGTTTTATGAGTATTCATTTAAAGTGATAAAATACACTAATAATTAGTAATTACAACACTGTCAGTGTTTAATTCCACTCCAGCAACTGAAGCTTATATTGCTACATAGAAAAGAAGAGTCATGGAATGAATTAGATCCACCATGAATAAACAAAGGCTTGGGAAGAATTATCACATTCAATTACGACACCAGAGTCTCTCCAGTACATAGGATGTCTTAATAACATGCTAGGAAACCACAAAATGTGGCTCTGCCATGTTTCTGGACCACCACACACAAATGGCCTCTTTTTCACTGTGATTTGACTCACGGTTGTTCAACTTCATGGGGATGCAAATGCAATGCAACCACAGCAGAAACTAGCCTTTGAATTTGACATCTCGATTTACTCCCAGTTAGCATATTAGCTTTCAACCCTGGGAAGCAGCAATGAGCTCCCAAACCCAGGCAGCCACCCTCTATCACACAGCTAACAACTGGTACAGGTGCCGTGGTGCAAAGTTAGCTTACTAGGTTAGGTATATTTGCTTCTATTTTTATTTAGGGTATTTCCAACTTGCTATGAGCATTCGAAAAGCATCAATAGTAACAAAAGACATGCCATTTCCAAGAAGAGTAGTGAAAAAGGAAGGGGGGTTTGTTTAGATACAGAGATCAGAAACTTGGTTCCACGTATTTCTGCCTTTGTCTTCCTAAAACATTAGTTATCAGAAATTAAAATAGAGTGGTTCTAGTCGCATTGAATAAATTAGAACACACTAACCTCCTAGTAGAATAGCAGCCATTTGAAAAAGTTAGTTCCCTGCCCCATCTTCAAATACTGACTTTAGCATGTGGGAAAGAGAACAAAATAAAAATCAATTACATCTGATAAAATCCAACCTCATTCTATAGGCATTTCCTTATTGTAGTTTAGTCTACTATTACTCCTGCGAAAATGGTCAGATATTTTTCATTAAAGTGTTGACTTAGTAATGATAAGAGGCATTTTGTAAACTTGTATTCATTTTCACTAAAGTGTTGACTTAGTCATGATAAGAGGCATTTTGTAAACTTGTATTCAAATAGATACAATGCACAACAGTGAACAAAATAAAACTAAATTTAAAGTACACATTTATTCTAGTTGAACGTTGCGTTAGTATTATCATCTTTTGTTTTAGTTTGGTTTTTCAGGACAGGGTTTCTTTGAGTACCTTTGGAGCCTGTCTTGGAATTGACTTTGCAGACCAGACTGGTCTTGAACTCACAGAGATCCACCTACCTCTGCTTCCTAAATGTTGGGATTAAAGGTATGTGCCACTACCACCCAGCAGTATTATTATCTTGACTGCACAGTGAAACATTAGGAAGAATGGAATGTAAATAATTCAACTACAAGCTTAAATCTATCACGACTTGCTTAATAAATCAACATTTTCACAATAAAGAGACAGAATTTTATTGTATTTTTCACCATGTTGAACATCCACATATATGGTGCATCCTAATATTAGACCAAGCATCATAGGATGGGAATTACTCCTTTATATGTGTATAAAACTATTAATCATTTATTCACCAAACATTGAGTCTAATATTTGCTAGGAATCTATGTGCCTTTCTAGACTATGCCGTTGTAGCCATATATTTCCAGATCTGATTGACATTACAATATCTGAAACACGTTCATGATTTTATTAATATTATCAACTATAGTTATATTTTCAAATGATAAGAAGAATAATACATATACAATATTTATAATAATGTCAGGCACATCTAAAATTATTTTACCTTATACCTCTTTACATTCATATATATTTGTGTGTGTGTGTGTGTGTGTGTGTGTGTATAAAACATGTATACACAAACAAACACACACACCCACATAACCCACACACATGCATGGCTAGAGTTTGTATCATAGTTTATAAAATGAAGAAAAGACCAAATATAAAAAAAAATATACAAATAACACAATAGTAATATAGGCAAACATTTATCTAATAAAAGTTATATAAAAGCTGTCTCTTTTTTGAAACCACCAAGGCAAATATTAATATTTTGGGAATGTAGTTAATCACACATAACTGAAACTGTGAAAAGCAAAACTGTGAACAAAGGAGGAATGGCTGTGTTTAGCTTGTCTAAAGTTACACAGTTAGTAACCAAGCAAACAGAAAATCAAGCCAACTCTGACAGCAAGTCAGTCCTTCATGGACTGGTAGTTTTAAACACATCTATGAAACCCTAATTTTTTATAAAGAAGCCAAAAATATACAAAGGAAAAAATAACATATTCAACAAATTGTATTAGTCTAACTGGATGCTAGCATGTAGAATAATGCAAATAGATTCATATCTATCACCTTGTACAAAACTGAAGTCCAAATGGATTGAAGACTTCAATATAAAACCAGGTAACCTGAACCTGATAGAAGAGAAAGTGGGGAATACCCTTGAATTCATTGGCACAGGAGACAACTGCCTGAACAGAACACCATTGTGCAGGCACTAAGATAAAAAACTAATAAATGGGACCTCAGGAAACTTAAAAGTTTCTGTAAGGCAAAGGACACCATTAATAGGACAAAATTGCAGACTACAGAATGGGAAAAGATTTTACCAACTCCACATCTTATAAAGGACTAAGATTCAAAATATATAAAGAACTCAAGAAACTAGACATCAACTAAATAATCCAGTTGAAAAATGGGTTCAGATCTAAGCAGAGAATTCTCAACAGAGGAATAGTAAATGGCCAAGAAACACTTAAAGAAATGTCCACCATGGTTAGCCATCAGGCAAAAGCAAATCAAAATTACTTTGAGATTACATCTTAAACCTGTTAGAAAGGTTAAGATCAAAATCACAAGTGACAGCTCATACTGGCAAGGATGTGGAGCAAGGGAACACTCCTCCACTGGTATAAGTGCAAAGTTGTACAGTCACTTTACAAATCAATATGGTATTTTTTCAGGAAATTGATCTACCTCAAGACCCAGCTACACCTGTCTTAGGCACACACTCAAAGGACCCTCCATCCTATCACAAGTACACTTAATTGCTCGACTATGCTTATAGCAGATTTATTTACAATAGCCATGAACAGGAAACAACTTAGATGCCCCTCAAATAAAGAATGGATAAAGAAAATGTAGTACATTTACACAATGGAGTATTACTCACCTGTTAAAAAGGAATCCACAGGATGATCCCAGCTAAGACTCCTAGCAATAGTGGAGAGGGTGCCTGAACTGGCCTTCCCTTTGTAATCAGATTGGTGAATACCCCAACTGTCATCATAGAGCCTCCATCCAGTAATTGATAGGAGCAGATGCAGAGATCCACAACCAAGCACCAGACCAACCTCGGGGAATTCAGTAGAAGAGAGGGAGGAGGAAATATATGAGCAAGGGAGGTCAAGGTCATGAAGGGGAAATCTACAGAGACAGCTGAATCAAATTCATGGGAACTCATGAACTCTAGATCGACAGCTGTCGAGCCTCCAAGGGACTGAGGCCCTCTGCATGTAGGAGATAGCTGTGTAGATTGGTCTATTTGATGAGCCCCCAGAAGTAGGACCAAGGTCTATCCCTGGTGCAGGAGCCCATTCCCTATGGTGGTATGCCATGCTCAGCCTTAATGCACGGAGGAGGGCTTGGTGCTTCCACAAATTAATAGGCCAGGCTTTGTTGACTCCCCGTGGGAGCCCTTAGCCTCTGGGAGGAGTGAATGAAGGTAGGCTGGGGGAGGAAGGGAAAACTGTGGTTAAAATGTTAAATAAAATTTAAAAAAAATTAAAAATCATTTAATAAAAACAAAATAAAAAACTAATGTAATTTGCAGGGAGCTACAAAAAAATTATTCAGAGTGAGGTAATCCTGACCCAGAAAGACAAACATAGTATGTACTCACTTATAAGTGGATATTAGCTGCACAGTAAAAGATAATAATGTTAAGGTCCACAGACCCAGAGAGGCTTAGCAACAAGTAAGGCTTAATAGGTGCTGCAATGATCACCCTGGGAAGGAGAAATAGAATAGATTTTACTGGTGGACTGGGAGCGAATGGGGTTGGGAACAGGAGGAATCAGTGGGGAAAGGGAGGGAGGAAACACTGGGAGAAAGAGTTGGAACTGGGGGGCATTTGGGGACAAGTTAGAAACTTAATGTAATGGAAAGTGCATGGAATTCATGACAGTAACCCTAGTAAAGAGTCTACTAATGGGGGGCATGGACCCTGAACCGGTCATCTTCTGTAACCAGGCAAGGCTTCAAGTGGAGGGGTAGGGACACCAACCCAGCCACAAAATCTTTGACCTACAGTTTGTCCTGCCTGGAGAGTGTTCTGAGACGGGAGCCTAGCAGGGTTGTCATCAAAGAAACCAGAGAGATTCATCCAGGAAAAACTGTACTCAGGATGTAGTATAAGAGAGAAGGATAAAAATAAAAGAAAAAAGAAAATGCAAACCCAAATCACAATGCACTATCACTTCATACACATCAGGATAAACAGAATTTAAAAAGTTGTATAATAACCGTTGGCCAGGATACAGAGAAATTTTATTGTCATATCCTGCCGTGTGAAATATACAATACAATGAGGTGAACACTTTGGAAAGCAGCCTGGAACTTTCTGAAGGATTAAAGACAGAGCTGTCACATTATCCAGTCATTCCATTCTTAGGTTTATACCCCAAAACAAATGTCCCTACAAAAGCTTTACACACGAGTGTTCATGGTAGCACAAACTGGAAAACAAAAAGCAGCTGTCCATAGCTTAATGGATGGGTAAGTAAAATACAGTATTTTAATGTAATGAAAGATTGTTGAGCAGGAACAAGAAAATATACTGAAGGAAGTAATCAGACCCAGAGAGATAATTATGTCTTATATGTACATCCTAGCAGCAAACCTATAGATATAAGGTTATAACATGAAGTAACTGCTGATACCGGGAAAGTAAAAAGGATCGTGATGGGGGGAAGAGCTCTAGAGAAGGGAATAACAGAACACAGGCACTGGGACGGCGAAAAAAGGGAAACAGTGGGGAAAGGGACTTACTTAACTGGGAGTGAGGGTGACACAAAAAGAGAGAGCAATAAAAAGCCCTAAGGACGCTTGAAAATCCACAGGAATATAAACGTTTACTTGCGATTACGTGTGTGTGTTGTGTAAACAAATATTGTTCTAAATGAAGCTATATCATTGAGGTAACAATACTCCCACCAAAGCAATAGGATATTTAAAAAAAATCCCCAATACCAGGCATGAGAAGCTTTCTTTTGAACTGTTGTTCACGGGGGTCCACTGACCTTCAAAAAATATAGGCTATTTGGTGAGGCCAAGAATCGGAGAGGAACCTCCTGCTGCCGTTCCTCTAAACCAGACTGTTTGTAGCTGCATTTTAATTAGTTATCCTCATATACATATAGACAACCATAGACAACCATAGCTCTCACCGCTAACCAAAGAAACTCCCTTTTGCAGCAGTTGGGGACCAGGTGGGTCACAATTCAGAGAACAAGCTACTGTGGTGTCCAGCCCCAACTGATCCATCTGTGGCACAGCCCCTATTCCTACAGCTCAGGGACAGAACAGCATAGGAAGAGATTCTAAGAGCCAGAGGATCAGGGCATCTGCTGTGAGAGTGTCTTCTCTATGTGAAGGGGAAGCTGTGCCCTTGAAATCTAAAGAATGCAGTTTTCTAAAAACAAACAAATAAGTGACCTGAAAATCAACAACAAATCAACATGCCATCATTGATACAATAATCTCACAAGGAAGCACCCTTAAATGAAAAGGGAAGAGAGAATAGTAGATAACATTCTTGGTACAATTTCTTTCCCAACATCTGATATCTGTACATCTTTCTCAATGGGTTTTCCTACTGTTGATATAGATAGCACACTGCAGAGAGAGACAGAGAGTTGTCTTAATTCTAAACCAATAATTGACAGGTAGTAGAGAGAAGATTTAAAAACCACACAAAAAAACTAAAACCAAGAAAACAACTCCAGCTTCCTAGTTCCCACAAAGACAATATAGGTTTATGTTCTGTGATGTTGAAACTCTTTAACTTGACTAAACAGTGCACCCTTCCTCTATTTTGTTCTCTTCTTTTCATTATTTCCCCAGTTTCTCCTATATGCTTCAATTGTAAAAATTTCCAAATAAACCACATTCCAAAAACTCTTCCTCTTTAGGTCTTCATTTTTTTTTATTCTTTAAAAAATGCAAATCATTTTCTACACATCAGCTAAGGTAAGCTGTTTTAATACAAATTGAATTATATATTTCCCTATTTTAAGTTTTACAGTGGTATCTCCTTGTTTATAAAAAAAATCCTCCTTGTAAGTAATTGCCTACAATTCCACAGCAAGACAAGACAGTTCCAATATTGACCTTAATGCAATAGACTGGTGACGTGGGATTCCTCTCTGTACACTGTGAATATCATTGGTTAATAAGGAATTTGCTTTGGGCCTATTGCAGCACAGAATAGGGCAAGGTGGGGATTCCAGACAAATAGAGGAGGAGAAAGTAGGCAGAGTCAAGGAGGAGCCATGTAGCCACAAGAGGAGAAAGATGTCCATGCACAGGTACCAGTAAACCATGAGCCTTTTGGTAAAATATAAAATAATAGAAATAGGTTAATTTAAGATGTAAGAGCTAATTAGGAATACACTTAAGCTATTGGCCAAACAGTATTGTAATTAATATAGTTTTCTGTGTGTTTATTTCAGGTCTAGGTGGCTAGGAAACAAACAAGCAGCCTCCACCAACAGAATGGCACCCAAATGTTGAGGGCTGATGCCCACCACCCACTTCAGGTCTGGGTGCTGGTGTGCCCTTTCAGGATTGGAAGGAAAGTTGCTGAGACCATGCCTCCCCATGTAGGCAGATGGCAGGATTGGGTCTGCTAGGTGTGCACAGGCAAGAGAGCATGGCAGATTACTGCCACCATACACAGAGATATTTCTAGGCCATGCAATGCGTTGCATGGCAGATTTAACTTATACTCATATAAAAAGGTTTTATAGGCTGCACAGTGCTATTCAGAGTTGAGGTGGTGAGGATGGCTCCCACCTGGCAGTCTCAAAGGCAATGAAGAGACCTCCATCATGTTGGATTGGTTGGAGCCAAAGGGCATAAGCAGCCTTAGTCCTATCCATGTCATTTAGCATTTTACGAATCTGTCTTGGTCAGAAAATTATTACAGAAATGCAACAAAGACAAATTCAGGTGGAAAAGATCTCTAAATATGTCACAGTGTTGTATAAATGTATGTAGGCTTGACAGAGAGAGACAGACAGAGAGAGACAGACAGAGAGAAAATAATATAGACAGTTATAAAAAAGTAAATGGCTTTTTTAAAAAAAATAAAGTCTTTAAAGAGACAGAGTACAGATAGTCATAGATTAAAGGAATAAAGAAAAATAAGCCATGTAAAAAAGAAAAATACATAGAGAGTCTGGATTATATATATTATTGCATTTCTTTAAATTTTTTGATTGTGAATGAGTCAAGTACAGAGAGACATTTTATTGATAGGCTGCTAAGCTAAACAAATATATTTATTTATTTATTTATTTTTTAAAGGTATTTTGACTTCAAATTTCAAGTCTAAGGATATGGTTGCTTTGGAAAAGAGGTTCTGCTTTTGTTTCCACAGAGAATGAGAACCTGTGGATTCCTTCCAGATTAATGTGGCTTGATGGAACAAGACCCCCTGAAAGGTCTCCATAAACCCCTAAAGTTACTCCACCCAACCAAAAGCAAGAAGCAATGTCTGGTTATTAGATACTTCTCCTACTTTGTCATGCTACTTACTAACTCTGTAATTACTGAAAACAAATTAATAAAGGTATAAATAAGAAAAATATGTTTTATTTTTTATACAGTATCTGGAGTTTTGTTCCTGATGTTTTTATGGTAATGTGAGGAGTGCATGGGTATCAGAGTACTTCCCATAAGGACATTACATTCTGCTAGAAACTGCAAAGATGTTAAAATAATCAAACCCACTTTTTCTAGAAGCTTGAATCCAAAACCAAATGTATATAGGGTCCTTTATACCTTCTCATTAACTTCAATGAGCTTTATAAGCTACAATTAACTCAACTTTACAAGGTCTCTCCTTTAAAGTTAGCAAAACAAAACCCCACATGGATTTTCTACAGTTAATGAAGCCTAGATTATCCCAAAGTCATTATTCAAATGTGGTGATAAAAACCAGCCTTCTTTATTGAACCTGAATACTACTGGGTTCTAAAGCAAAATTCAAAATACTTTTGAAAACTTGAAAGATGCTAGAACTACTTCTTGAAGTGTAGTTGTTTTTAATTATTGCTGCCTTTTAACCTTTTCAAAATAATAGTTTTTAAGCAAGGAATAGCTCTGGTATGGTACAGCCAGTAACAGAACTGTTGAGTAAATGGTAATATTGCCATAAATCAGTCATATACCTTCCACATAGTATGAACTTGACCACATAATTATCCAGCAACTCTCATTAGTTATATATTAAAATATGAAATTAAGATAACCCGAGTGCTGGGTTTAAATGCATGCACCACCACTGCCCAACATATTATTCTTACCTCAAAACTCAAGTTGTCTTCCTTAGTTATATACTAAAATATGAAATTAAGATAAAAGATGTGATGCATGAATATATTTATATTAACATAACACTTATGCTATTAAAAGGCTTCTTACATAATGACATAATCTTAGATACTTTAACATTATCATGACAAAATGCCATGGCCAAAGTAACTTATAATATAAAGCATTTAATTTGGTGCTCATGGTTTCACAGGATTAGAGTTCATGACTATCATGACAGGGTGATATGGGATTCCCCTCTGTATGTTGTGAATACCACTGGTTAATAAAGAATATGCTTTAGGTCTATTGCAACATAGAATAGGGTAAGGCAGAAATTCCAAGCAGATAAAAGAGGAGAGAGTAGGTGGAGTCAAGGAGAAGCCATGTAGCTGCCACAGGAGACAGATGCTGGATGCAGGACAAAATTTTACTGGTAGGCCACACCCATGTGGTGATACACATATTAATAGAAATATGCTAGAGTCATTAACCAAGCAGTGTTGTAATTAATATAGTTTCTGTGTAATTATTTCCAGTCTGGACAGCTGGGAATGAATGAGCAGCTTCTCTCTACAACAAGGAGTACAGAAAAAGACAGGCAGGCATGACACTAGAGCACTATCTGAGAGCTTACAATTGATCCACAAACAAAAGGCATAGAGAGTTAACTGGAATGATATGGACATTTTAAAATTCAAAGCCCACCCCCTGTGACAAGCCTCCTCCAACAAGGCCACACCTCCTAGTCTTCTCAGAAAGTTCCACCAAGTATTCAAATATGGGCCTGTGGAGGCTATTCTCATTTAAACCACCACAGTCATTTTCTCTTGAAAACCATTCCAAAGTATTTTGAATAGTACATCCAGCGATTTTAAGTGTTTGTATATGAATCCTCAACTATTTAACCAAACTAAAGCTGTATTGAGCAACCTTGAAAAGAGATGATCAATTTCTATATTCTAATCTCCAGTTTGGGGTCATTTAGTGGTATCAAATCTGTCACTCACCAGTTGTGTGACATTAGCCAAGTTTTCATCCTCTCTATACTTCAGTGCTCTTCACCTTTAAAACACAGTCACTCGGTTCCCACACGATGTAATTTTGATGGTAACCTAGGCAAAGATTCTACAACAGTAGCTGTTACATAGTACAGTATTAAAAAGTACTAGTAATTCATTTATGTTCAAAGGAAAGTAATTTGAAATTGAAGTCTTGGTTAGCAATATTATGACTATTAAAAATTTTTAAATGCAAATATATACTCTAACATAAATCAGCAGAAAGACTATTTTGGTTGAGGCTAAGGAGACATAGTAATGATTTCCTTAAGGGGAAATTTTTTTCATAAGCCTTATTGTTTGTGTGTGTGTGTGTGTGTGTGTGTGTGTGTGTGTGTGTGTGTGCGTGTGTGTGTGCACATATGTGCAACCTAGAGAGAGAAAAGTACATGGTCCTTCTGCATGTTTAGGTTAGATTCTTAAACAGTCACACATTTTTTTCCTCAGACTTTTAAAATGCTCTTGATGACTGCCAGCTTCTAAAATAAAATAAGTTCTGATCTATGAATTCATTCTTTGAGGAAAAACTTTGAATACATTATTAATTGAGTATCCTGGACCAAATAAAAATTCAATTACTTTTTTTCCCATTATCTGAATGAAATATAAATGCATAAATTTCATCACTGTTCTTTTTTTTTTGTTTGTTTGTTTTTTGTTTTTTTTGTTTTTCGAGACATGGTTTCTCTGTGGTTTTGGAGCCTGTCCTGGAACTAGCTCTTGTAGATCAGGCTGGTCTTGAACTCACAGAGATCCACCTGCCTCTGCCTCCCAAGTGCTGGGATTAAAGGCGTGCGCCACCACCGCCCGGCTTCATCACTGTTCTTAAAAGATTTTCTTCAGTGGCAAGAAAGTAAAACATTTTTCTGCTAACTCAAGCTCATTTAGAGAATAAAGAACTCTTGAATTTTACTGTGGCCTAAAACTATTTGAGTTTCATTTTGTCTTTCTTTTGTGAAGATTACTTCAGTGACCCAGGACCATTCTGTAGAAACAACATATAACATCACTTCAAAGACACACTTAACAGTTCTACAAATTATAACCCCACATAGAAATCATTTTCACAAAAATATGCCTCTTTTTGTTTTCTTCTTCATTCACTCTAAATGTTTCCTTTCTCATCTATCCTGAGCTGGAAGGAAGTGAGAAATGAGACTGTTTCCAAGATATGCATCTTTAAGGAAAAGACTTGGCAGGTGATAATCATCTCATCTGCTTGCTTCAATTAAAAAAAGAGACAGCCAAGGGTGAACGTATAATCTTGGGGCAAATGCTCCCCAACCATATTTGCTTTATGTAAAAGTATATCTGGTGTAGGAAGTCCTTCTGTTTGTGTGTTGCTTTCATTGGTTAATCAATAAAGAAACTGCTTGGCCAGATAGGGCAGAACTTAGGTAGATGGAGAAGACAGAACTGAATTCTGAGAGGAAGGAGGCAGAGTCAGGGAGAGACAGGAGAGAGCCGCCATGGAGATGCCAGGTCAGACATGCTAAATCTTTCCCAGTAAGCCACAACCTCGTTGTGAGATACAGATTATTAGAAATGGGTTAAATCAAGATGTGAGAGTTAGCCAATAAGAGGCTAGAGATAATGGGCCAGGCAGTGATTTAAATTAATACAATTTCTGTGTGGTTATTTCGGGTATATGCTAGCCAGGCGGCCAGGACAAACAAAGGGCCCTCACACTCCTTGTAACACATATCCTTTTCTATGGCGGTTTAATTTTTGGTAGAGATTAGCTTAATAGTATTCAAAGAAACAAATACATTGCCACCTAATGTCTCTGTAGACAGTGGGTAAAAGGTACTTCATCCGAATCAGAGAACACACTTCATTCCATCGATGTCTATATGAAAGAAAATCTTGTTTTGCTTTTTGTTTTCCTACGCGCTATTTTAGGGTTTCCAAAAGAAAAAATTAAGTAGCATTTTTAACATTGTGTCAGCAGTACTTAGATGATTTTCATATCATAAAATTTAAAATACAGTTGGGGAGCAGGTGAAATAGTTCAGTGGGTAGAAGCACATACTATGTAAGCCTGGTAACCTGAGTCCGGAGTTCCATCCATAGATTCCCACACTGGAAAGAGAAAAATGATTCCTAAAAGTTGTCCTCCTATCTCTTATGCACAAGCCTTGACTCACCCCCCCCACCCTCCCACACACACAAATGATCAGCACCGTCATCTGTAAAAATACAGTCAAGAACTGGAGCAATAGATCATCAGCTAAGACTATATCCTGCTCTTGCAAATGATTTCTTTCAGTTCTCAGCATCTATATCAAATAGTTCACAGCCTTTTATAATTCCAACTCCAGGGACATTTGATGCCTTTGATGTCCAAGAGAACCTGCACTTATATGCACCTACACCCTCCAACACATATAATTGAAAATAATAAAACAAATGTTTAAAAATAAAATTGAGAACCTTACATTAGTTATTTATATAAAATGTTCAAATATATATGAATATATGTATATATTAGGTCATATCTTTATATTAGATGATCTTTCACTTTCCTAATTATTTTCTTATATTGTTGCTAATATGCCACAATATATACAAGCCCTAATTTTAAGTAACTTAATTTTAAAATATTTTTATAATTGTTATTTTTTGTAGGATTCACAGTTAAAGAAATTAGGAAGAAGGTGACTAATGGGATAACGTTAATTAGGAGGTCATTTTATATTTATAGTTGGTTAGCTAAGGGACTGGATAACTAAGGGACTTTTTAATTTTCTTAATACTTACAAGTTCTTACTGTGAATATTTATTTTGCTGCAATTTTTTTTTCTGTCAGGCTAAGTCTCCAAATGGGGAATGGGTTCCTGCCAGCACTCTGAAATCAGTTGTTCAAAAATCTTAATTATACATAAACAAAGAGTGGATGGAAGCAGTGCAGAGTTCTAATGAGTTACTATAACTAAACTCAAGCAAAATCAAAGCCAGCAAGCACAGCTCTGACAGTCATCCGTCAAACTAAAGGTCTCTTTAATAAATACCAATTAAAGGGCATATGTCCACAAAAGTGGTATATAGAGCATAAGTCATAAGATCATTTCCTCCCAAGAAAATTAGTGATCAAGAAAACACCCAGACAGTGCAAATGACCAGCCCACCCAATAGTAAGGCTTGCTCTGGACAAAAATTTGAACGGGCGTTATTCATTCATTCTTGCCCCGGCCTCTACCCCCTCTGTGGTGTGTGTGTGTCTCTCTGTCTGTCTCTCTGTATCTCTTTGTCTCTTCCCTACTTAGAAGTTCAGAACCACACAGAATTTTGTTTGGGGTTATCCAAATTCCTTCACAATTTGTATAGAAGTCTAACATAACTTTTTAAAAGCCATGACATGCCCATAATGTATACAGGGTCTCTGACTTCCGCTCTAAGCGAGGCTTTTTCCTAACTTAATCATACTCAAATTTCACCCCTTTTAAAGATCCTGATTCAAAAATGTTCACTCATTCTCCACAGTCCACAAATTTATACCATCTCTTCCTGTGGTATTTTATGTGCATAAATTAAAAAAGAATGTCTTCCAAAGAGGATTTTTTAAAAAGGGGGAAAAGTCATAAACTTTCTAAATTTAGTTCTTTTATTTAACTCAGTATATTAGTTCACATAACATATATATGTATTTCTGCAGGCTTATAAAAGAATCCATTCCTACTTCTTTATTTGCACAGAAGTGCTGGATCAACTCAGAAGCTTCATCCTACATTTAGGATTATATCACTATGAAATCTAGCACATAGGAAAATAAGTCTAGGAAAATTCTTCACAAATACACCCCAATGGCACGTTGGCTCTTACTGCGCAGTTCACACATATATGAACCCCCATGTGTCACTTCTGTCACAATCGACCTGACAAGGTGTGGAGCTAATCCTCAGACAAATGCCCTTGTGCTGTTTGATATCAGGGAAGGGAAGGAAGATTTCATACGAGGTGTAGACATGTAGCTTTTCTGTCCAGAAGCCAAGGGCTCAATTTGATACACACCACTAGTTCTTTAAGGAAGTAGGGGGAGCGCTTTCAAAATGAAAAGCTATATCCTTCCATGATGACAGAGATAATTAATGATGTAAATGAAAACGTTCATGTTTGATATTTTTATGCAAATGAGTTAGACTAGTCTGCATTAGCCCAAGTTGATGTCTTATCTAATTGCCTTTTAAAGTGACACCTTCCATCACACATGCAGGCCTTTGCTAAATTCATTTATTTCCATCTTTCCTGAAATGATGATGAATGGTCTGAGCTCCATTCAATTATTTAAAATGTGCAAAGAAACAGAAACAATGAAACTGGCCAAGGCCTCTACATTCTTAGGAACAATTTGGGCTAATTAACATCAACTTCTCCCCCATTCATCATATCCCTTTAGAAATATAAACAAACTGTCAGCTTTAACCTAACAAACAGGTCACTGAGCTACTTAACACAAATTATTCTTACATGAAAAGCTCCTTCTCAGGCAAGATTCTCCTTTAGGGCATCTGGGGAGCTGAGCTATTAAAATTGAAGACATATGTTGCAGTCGAACTTGGCTCCCAGATTGTAGAGATGGCTCTTGTGACAATTCTCAGTCAGCATCCTTGCTGCTGGCGACAGGCAACACAGCCCCAGGATTTGGGGCAACGGAAGTCAGAGGGAATGCCGCTCACAGAGAGCCCTGCACACTGAAGACACCTTCCCACAAACCTTGATGCAGCCCAAGGCTTTGTTTGGGTTGGTTTGGATGGGACAAGGAACAGGAAGGTAAAAATGTGGTCTGACAAGACTGTGGATTTAACATGTTAATTTTCCATTTCGCCCTGTAAGGCCGGTGTTACTTGGCTCTGAATATTTAGCTGAAAGCTGCAAATCTTGTCCTTCCCTTTCAGAATAACTGAAAAAGATGGGATTATCAGGGTCCCATTGGGAAGGAACAACTTCTCAATTGATTGGGTGTGTTCATTTGGATTACTTAAAACCTCCAAAATCTTACCTTTCAACTAAGGGATCAAAATAACTTGATTACTACTTTATCCTAGAATGTTATGTTTCAATCCTTGCCGTGACATTGAACCAAGGTATTATTTTTTTCTGCTGTATATATGCCATCATGCAGATAGTTAATTCCCATGCTTTTCAATAGTTTTGGTCACTCTAAAGTCACCATGGACACTGAATTATCCCTTACTAAACTCACTACTCAGAAGCAACAGAACGTGAAGTTGCTCTGGGACAAGGTCAAAGCATTTTTATTAACCAATCAAAGCACAATCTTATTTTATGTGTTCCTCTGTAAAGAACTTTATTTATTATAAATTGTTGATTCTTTAACACTGGAAATACAACCATCTGCAGTCCTACAAGGTGTCTTGGATTGAAGCTTATTTAAAACATGTATTTTATTGTAATGTACATCATAGTCGTGCATTTCAACAAACTAGACACCACTTCAGTGTTATACTTGGAGATCACTTTAAGTAGTGAAAACAAGCACCAAGTAAGGGACAGCAATGAATGGACCTTTGAAAGGAGACTTTTTCCAGCTCAAAAGTTGAAACAAGAAAGCCATACACTATCCTGTTTGATAACAGATGACTCAAAGTTTCACTGCTCTGCACACTGTAAACAACCGGGAACCATCCCAAGTCGTGATTTGGACATTGTATGGTGGCCATGAGGTACATTAAGAGCCTTGAAATCTATAAATGTCAATGTCAACTGCACGTACATTCGCTGGTACGCTCTTCTTTCACATTCCCTAATGAAGTAGTTGAGTGTTCTCTCTGAGCGGGAACCAAAGCCTTCATGAGCTAATTGATAAAGTATATGGCCACAGACTTACTTGCTACATTCTGCAAGTGGATACAGACTAAAAATCAATTAGCGTAAGCCAGTCCCTTGGTCATAGCGATTCCTTCAAAGACAATGACAAGGCTCAGTCTTGAGCAGATGACAGCAGAGATATTTTCTGAACACTTCAGATAAAATAGTCCTACGATAGCCATGGACCCTGAAGACCCAGCCTCAGAATGAAGCACTGAGAAAACCAAAAAAGAGACTGAAAAGAAACCGGACCCTGTTCAACCTCTTTTTTATTTTTAATTAAATAACTAATAAATTGTCTTAATTGTTTAAAGTTTGTTTTGTTTTTCTTGTATCCAAGAAATCTCACCCACTGGTATCATCCCTGCTTCTAATACAAGCAAATGCATACATGCATGTGGTCAAGCACACGTATATGTACACACACATAGGAGGGGAGATAAGCTTACTGAATTATCTTTTGTTCATCTTATACTTTATTTTCCGGCACGATAATTTGTGCATAGTAGCCACTGATAGACACATTGACCTCCTTTAGCAGAACAGGGAACAATTTCTCAGGTGGACTAGTAAGCCATGTACCACAGAAATCACAGACTAATTTACCAAGAAGACTTGTCACATTGCTGCACACTCGTGACTACAAAGTTCTCATCACAGTTATCTTATTAAGAACCTTGTCATAACTTCCTTAATTTACTTGTCATAATTTCCTTAATTAAGAAGTTTCTTACTTTACATTATAAAATCTGTATCACAAAAGACTAATTTCTTACTATGGCCAATCACGAAATGTTTTATCACAGAAAATTACAAAGCCAATATGCTTACAGCTCACATTTACCTCCAAAAGTAGAATAATGGAGTTTTATTTTTTTTAGAAATCTCTAACTCTTTCCTTCTCTGGATTAGGGAAGTTAGTAGAATTTAATATTATTCAAGCTTCGTTTGTAAATGAAAATCAACAAGCCAGCTTTTCAAAGCTGTTGCCCAGTCTTTCCTTGCTTTGTGAGTGGTGTTAGTAGCCATTTCTATTTGTGCATACAGGACTGCATTATAATAAATTGGAACCATAATCGCTTAACCTCAGAACAGCTGATGAGTGACTAATTACTCCCACAGATGGCCAACTGCTTTGGTAATTATCCCATTGCAGACAAAATCCATTCCATATAAGAAGGAGGTCCTTTTCAAAATAGCCATGCCTACTATTTAGAAGATGGATGGATGAGAAAACTCACAGGTAGGAATGGTAGGGAGGAATAGGTGGAATAATGGTAAGTTGAAAAAAAAAAACCCTACGGTTTCCTTAACAAACAAGAGATTTACTATGAATTTCTCTTCTTCCAAGGAAATGAAATTCTATCCATTTTCCCTACAAAATAAATGTATTTTTAATTACATATTTTTAATTAATTAATTAATTTATTTATTTATTAAAGATTTCTGTCTCTTCCCTGCCACCGCCTCCATTTCCCTCCTACTCCCCCAATTAAGTCCCCCCCTCGTCAGCCCAAAGAGCAATCAGGGTTCCCTGCCCTGTGGGAAGTCCAAGGACCCCCCACCTCCATCCAGGTCTAGTAAGGTGAGCATCCAAACTGCCTAGGCTCCCACAAAGCCAGTACGTGCAGTAGGATCAGAAACCCATTGCCATTGCTCTTGAGTTCTCAGTAGTCCTCATTGTCCGCTATGTTCAGCGAGTACGGTTTTATCCCATGCTTTTTCAGACCCAGGCCAGCTGGCCTTGGTGAGTTCCCAATAGATCATCCCCTTTGTCTCAGTGTGTGGGTGCACCCCTCGCGGTCCTGAGTTCCTTGCTCGTGCTCTCTCTCCTTCTGCTCCTGATTTGGACCTTGAGATTTCTGTCCGGTGCTCCAATGCGGGTCTCTGTCTCTGTCTCTGTCTCCTTTCATCGCCTGATGAAGGTTAATATTCAAGAGGATGCCTATATGTTTTTCTTTGGGTTTTCCTTCTTATTTAGCTTTTCTAGGATCACTAATTATAGGCTCAATGTCCTTTGTTTATGGCTAGAAACCAAATATGAGTGAGTACATCCCATGTTCCTCTTTTTGGGTCTGGCTTACCTCACTTAGGATAGTGTTTTCTATTTCCATCCATTTGCATGCAAAATTCAAGAAGTCCTTCTTTTTAACTGCTGAGTAGTACTCTAATACGTATATATTCCATACTTTCTTCATCCATTCTTCCATTGAAGGGCATCTAGGTTATTTCCAGGTTCTGGCTATTACAAAAAATGCTGCTATGAACATAGCTGAGTATAACCCCAGCAGCACAGACATTAAGGGCAACATTGAATAAATGGCACTTCCTGAGACTGAGAAGCTTCTGTAAAGCAAAGGACACTGTCACCAAGACAGAAAGGCAACCCACTGACTGGGAGAAGACCTTCACCAACCCCGCAACAGACAAAGGTCTGATCTCCAAAATATATAAAGAACTCAAGAAACTAGACCATAAAAGGCTAATCAACCCAATTATAAAATGGGGCACTGAGCTGAACAGAGAATTCTCAACAGAAGAAGTTCAAATGGCCAAAAGACACTTAAGGTCATGCTCAACCTCCTTAGCGATCAGGGAAATGCAAATCAAGACAACTTTAAGATACCATCTTACACCTGTCAGAATGGCTAAAATGAAAAACACCAATGATAGCCTTTGCTGGAGAGGATGTGGAGAAAGCGGTACACTCATCCATTGCTGGTGGGAATGCAAACTCGTGCAACCACTTTGGAAAGCAGTGTGGCGGTTTCTCAGGAAATTCGGGATCAACCTACCCCTGGACCCAGCAATACCACTCGGGAATATACCCAAGAGATGCCCTATCATACAACAAAAGTATATGCTCAACTATGTTAATAAATGTATTCTTTATGTGCAACTATGAGAAGACCGTGAAGTCTCCAAATATGAGGTAACAGTGAGAAAACAAAAGCACCAATCACCCCGTTCTGATCAGTACACACTGTGTACTTGTATTGAAATATCACACCATTACCAATAATCTGTGCAATTATTACATATCAATCAAAAGTTCATGCTTAAGGAGATGGAAATGAGGTATCAATTCACCTCACTAAACATTTTAAATAAACCAAATCATCTGGAATGAACTCATTTTTATCATTGTAGTCTGTCATAAAGCTTTTGGAAATGTTTGTGATACTCTGGTAAGCTTGAAGATTCCACTTGAGCCCATAAAAATGGCATAAAAGGATCATGCATGTCTGAATGTGCTTTTCCATTTCAGTTATTTTTTATGACTGTGACATGTCATTAGCTTCATACTAAAATGACTCTACACTGAAAACATTCCTATATCATTGCCACAAGTTAGTGGTGTAACTTATATTTTAAGATTTCTGAAACAAAGTTAGGCCATATTTTCTAGGTAGTTGTGCTCAGATCAGTTTCTCTGCTCACCAGATGAAGCTAGCACAGTAACAAAACAAACAAAATAGCCAACTGTGAAAACACAAGTCTGAAATCCCAAAACTGAAAACAGAATAATCTCAAATTTAGAGATTGCCTAGTCCAGCCTTGTACACTAAAATTGAAAATAAATACATCTCACTACTACCCAGCTAACATGATTTCTTAATACAAAAGAAATCAAAACATTTGATAGTGACCAGTTTGATAAGAATAGAAAGATACATAAACATTCTAGTACTTCATACTAGAAGCAAAATTTAGTGGGGAATTTGGAAACATTTATCAGGATTTCAGAACAAATATGTTTGATCCATAAATCTCCCTTGTATAAATCATCATACAAATAAATAAATTGATACTCACACATGTGCACAAACATGTTTGGTTACAGGCATGTCTACAGTTCTGTACACATAAGCACATGTGCATCTAGATGAATATATCTCATTACAGGATGATCATTGCAATGTGCTTGGTGCTATAGTTTGTATCTAAAATGTTTCTCAAGGTTCATGTGTTAAATAGTCTGCAACACTATTAGGAGGTGGTAACCACTTTGAGATGAAGCTTAATGGGAGGTTTTAGGACATTGGGGTCACATTAGTATGTCCTAGAAGAGGCTTCTAGAACCATGATTTCTGTTTCTTTCACTACCTGCTGGACAGCCTTGTTCTTCCACAAAGTTCCACAAAATAGGCTGCTTCACTCTATGTCCAAAGCAACAGGGCCAAGTTTTCACGTACTGGAATCACAGACACCCAAACTAGAACCGAATGTAAGCTTTTCCATTGGAAATCCTGATTGCTTTTAAGCAGCACTACAAACGTAGACAACTGTGGTCAATAGGTGCTGGCAGAAACCCTGCTGCTGTCCCGCTCTACTGAGGATGCACCCCTCCTTGGTCACGGAAAGTTTTATCCTTAATTATGGAATTCTTCATGAGGGCAGTTTCTTGTAAAAGCTGTGTTACCACCTCACAAGGGGATTGCTAGATAGGTCAATTAATTTCCTTTTTGTTTTTGTTTTGTTTTGTTTTGATATAGGGTTTCACCTTGTAGCCCTGGCTGTCCTGAAACTCACTATGTACAGCAAGCTGGTCTTGAACTCGCAGAGATCCACCTGACTCTGCCCCCAAGTGCTGATGTTAAAGGTTTGTGCCACAAGACTGGCCTCACTTAACCTCCCTTAACTGCAGTTCTCTTACATGCTTACAAAATAAGATATTTCAATTTTCCTTTCCGAGTACATTTTTGTTACAAAAGATATTTAGTTTTCCAAGATATTATCTCTTTTAGCAGGAGAGTTCCTCTGAAATGTACAATTTATGGGAAAAGGATAACTTTTTTATTCATGATTTCACATGGTTCTTTTAATGGGTTTTGAATATTTTTTTTATTCAGAAAAGGAAAAAAAGTATCCGCCTCCTCCCAGCCTCCCATTTCTCTCCCCCTCCTCCC
>NC_022009.1:56450037-56500898 GCF_000317375.1 Microtus ochrogaster | reverse complement strand
GAGCAGGCTGAGCTGGGAGGTGCTATGCCGCCAAAGAGGGGAGGGAGGGAGACAGGGGGTGGGGGTTCTGGATGTAAGCTGGATGGGATAGGAAGAGAGAGGAGGTATAGGGTAGTATAGCCCCTGCAGGTTGACCAGGAAGTGTAGGAGGGATGAGGAATGTCTGAGTTCCCTGTTCCCAGCTGCCGCCGCACTGACTCACCCCAAAGATGTCTCTCCCGGGTTCCCAGATCGAAACTCGGTGCTGCTTGGGTAGCTCGCAAACAAAGGGCCCACCCTGCTCGCTGCAGGCAGGCTATGGAGACAAAGGAACTACTACCCTCCCCTTTGCCCTCCTGATTCGGGTTCCGTCCCAGAGCCCGAGCAGGCTGAGCTGGGAGGTGCTATGCCACCGGTTTTGAATATTTTTAAACCTGTGTAGGTCACATGATTTTTAATCATGTGGACCTCTCAAAGTTAGTTGAAAGCATCCTGTATCCTTTCCCTGTTCCTCTTCCTCCTTACCTTCCCACAGGGAGTCATTTCTTAGCCTTTACTGTGTCTACCTAAAATGCCCCTGGGGTGACCATACTAATCATGGAGGGCCATTTGTAGATTTTCCCCCTTAACATTTAGGCCATTCATTGCTAGAAGGAAGTTTAAACCGCAGGCTTCAGAGTGATTTACACTGATACATCACAATACTCAGCTAGAACAGCCACTTGTCTCAATAACCTTCCAGAGTTTTCTTAAGAGCTCTTACTCTCGGTCTCCATTTAGTAGTCAAAAATGAAATTTGAACTCCGGATGGGTGGATCTTGCTCTCTTCTCATTCCTTGTTCATTGTAGACTTGCCAAGACATTCCCCTCCACAGAAAATCCTCCTGGTAAACTACTTTTTCTTACTCAGGTACCATTTACTGTTCACCAGCCACGCCAGGCTCTGCACTAGAAGCTTCATGTGATCTTTAGCCTTCACAGCAAATGAGGTAAAAAGCCCTACATTTTCAGATTCAGAGCCAAAAGCTCTGATCACATGAGCCCTAAAAGCCTCGGCCTTGCCAGCTACAAATCCTGCACTGCACTATTTAATGCTGTAACTCTACTCCCATAGATGCCGGCCTAGTGGACAGGCCATCCTGCCCCATGGCGTCCTGGTAATCTATCTTCCCGCCTCCTCTCTGGAAGATTCTCTCCTTCCTGTCCCCCACATCCTTTGTCACACCTCCCATATCAAACATAGCCAGACCTTTCATGCCTCTTTTGACTGTGAGCCCTTAAGTCCATATGTCATAGTCTTTATCTTCCTAGAATCCATGATGCTCAGAAACCTGTCAAATCAAACTGGTCTTGTATCAGGTTGAGATGGAAATGTCTTCAATTAGTGCCTTTTTCTCATTTCTAGCACTGGAGATACGGTGGGTCAATAAGCAGATCCCCATTTTCTTTCCTCCTTACTTTTGCAGAGCCTGCTTGCCTGACTGTGTGGGCACAAACACTTAGCCATAAAGTTACCGTGGAAGTCAGACCTTGGCTGAAGAACATCCTGAGCACCCGGGCTGAGGTTACCACTGAAAAGCACTTAACCATCTATCACAATGTAATGAGTAGAAAAAGGAAACATTCGTGTACAAACAAGTACTATGATTTCCATGGTGTAAATCCAGTTCAATAACAGGATATGTGTTGAATAGAGTTTTAGTCATACAGTGGATCTGAAATGATGGTTTGCAAGGGTTTTAAAGTAAAATTAAAGTACAATGATAAATGTTTTAAAACAGATTACAGAATCACATACATAAGCAGAATACAGTTGCAATTATACAAACACCCACATGTTTGGAGAAACCCAACAGAAAGAAAAGACAGGACAGTGCATCAATGAATTATGAGTGATTTTTATTTCCTCATTTATAATATGCACAACATTTATTTTTGTTAACTTTATTAAAGCTATTATGTCATTATTATTACTTCATATTTCAAATTCTTGTCTATAAAATAAACACTAAGAATTTCAACTTTATAGTGATGCTTTTATAATGCATGCATTATGATGATAAAATAATTGTTTACAATAGGAAGCTAAAGTAATAATTAAATTTACTCACAGGTTAATAACATAAGCATGCTCTGAAGATGCTTTATAAGTCAATTTTATCATTGTGCAGAAATGTAGCTATAAAAGTCTACATAGTATATAGCCTACTATACATCTGGGTGATAAGGTATTGACAACTGCTTCTGGACTACACACATGTACTACATGTTACTGTATTAAACACTGCTGGCAGTTTTAACACAGTTGTGAGTGGACACATATCTAAACACATGTAAGGAACTTGGAATATAGATTTTTGCCTTTTATTTATTAGAAACAGGTTCAATCTTAAGTGTTGTGAATAAAATAAATATATCTTCACATATAAAAGCTACAACAACCTAGTATAAAAGTTAAAATCGGCACCTTGTATAACTCACTGACCATGGACAGCTGTTGCAGGCCTGAACATTTCTCCGAGCTCTCAGTGAACAAGTGATGCATAAGTAACTGAACTTTATAACTCTGTATTTCAGCTGCACAGAATCAATAATGAAATGCTTTTGTCCTTTTGTAATAAATAAACTTTATGCTTTTATGTGGTGCTTATCATGTCTTAATCTCTTAACTAGTGATTCATTTCTAATGATACTTAGCTTAAAACAAGTCAGTGTACAAAACTAGTTCCCGTTTTTATATCTCGATTCTATAAAATGGCGTCTCTTACTTTTCTCAGTAGTAGTGCACACATCTCTGACTCTAAAGCACACACTCCACCACTGGGCTGCATCTCTAGTTCCACAGTTTTCTAGTTTTCTTTTTCTTTTCCCACATCTTAAACTTTTCTTTAATAAGGCATAATAGCACACACACCATCCTCGGCTTGCACAAGGTCAAGGTTATCAATACTAATGTCCTCCATCCCAATACCTCTATTTTTTTGTCCTACTAGGAGGTCTTTAGGGGCAACAACATGCATGGAACTATCATCTCCTATAATAAATATGTTTTCTGAAATACTTCCTGTAGGACCCAACTAAGGCTATTCTAGAGTTTTTAAAAACAAAATGTAAGGAATCTGTAAACTAAAAATGTAGCATAGTAAATACCTAAATCAGTTATATAGTTGTACATTATCAAATATTATATAGTATACATAATTGTACATACTGTTGAATTTCTGAGCTGAAGCACAGTAAGTTTATTTATGTCAGCATTGCCATGATCATAGTGACACAGTGCTCAGCTATGACGTGACACAAGAATTTTTCAGTGCCATTCTGGTTCCATGCCACCACTGTTATTTGTACCCTGCAATTGGCAAAATATCATGAGACATATAGTTATGATAAATTGTTAAAAATTAATGTTTATTATTTGTGGATTATAGTACCCAGTATAGAAAACTTTTTTTAAAAAATTAACATAAACAGCACATAGCTCTTTCTTCTGGGACTTTTCCTCTTTCCCCGAGGAACTTTTCTCTTTTATCTCCTGGAGTTAAAAAAAATAGAGTAGAAAGGGTGGCAGTTCATCCAATGAGAGGACAGGAAAGAAGTCAAACAACTTTAGAACTGGATGCCGCCATTTTAGCTATCTTGGTCATCTAGGAGAGATATGGTGTTTGTTCATCAGTCAAACAATAATATTTAGTAACACAATATGGATTTCAGCAGTATTTATGAAAACAAAGGTTAAGAAGAAACACCACACTGGCTAGGAATGCAAGTTTCAGGTGCTATATGAAACAAGTAATACTGGAAGTAACAGATGGTTTATCGTACTCCAAAATGCTGGTTTAAAAAAAAAGAAAGAGAAAAGGACTAGGGAGGGAGGGAGAGAGGGAGGGAGGGGAGAAGGAGGGAGGGAGGGAGGGAGGGAGGAAGGAACGAAGGAAGGAAGGAGACATGCATATCTCTTCCTCTTCCCAAAGGGGAAGGTTTGGAAAAGATTACACTAAATTATGTGCAGCTGAAACTTTTGATTCTTGCCTTCTAACCTGGTCCTGGTCCCTGAACTGACTGATGGACTCTAAAGGCCACAGGAGCTTCTATAAGGGAATTAAGCAAAATTCTAAGCATGGTCTGGATTTGGTTTCAGAATAAAAATTGTCACCACAGAGCACCACTAAGTTTCTAGTTCTGTTAAAAAAAAAATGCTACTTCATCTAATGGCTTGAGTGGGCAGGGCTATGTTCCATGTTTATGAAGAAATGCTACTTCATCTAATGGCTTGAGTGGGCAGGACCATGTTCTAGGTTTATGAAGAAATGCACTATTCCAGCATCACAGAGGCTCACAGGAGGCAAAATTGTTTTTCAAATATTTCCAAGACTTGAGCTCTTTTATTATTCTTTTTTTTTGGGGGGGGGGATGGTTTTGAGATAGGATTTGGAGCCTGTCCTGGAACTACCTCTTGTAGATCAGGCTGGCCTCGAACTCACAAGATCTGCCTGCCTCTGCCTCCCAAGTGCTGGGATTAAATGCATGCGCCACCATCACCCAACGTATTATTCTTACTTCAAAACTCAAGTCGTCTTCCTTACCTTTCTACATAACCAACCAGGCTCTTCATGCTAATTTGATTGTCCCAAAGCCCTAAATATGGCAATTTATTTAGGAGACAGGCAAGTATCCACTGACAGACTTCATATCAAAGTCCACTTTACAAGTTGTTGAGATGAGCTAGGTATCCAATTATGATCCATATTTTGATAATTATATTGATTTAATTAAAAAGCAAAGACATTATTAGGAGGATATAAATGTATTGCTTTCCACTGAATAATTGTCTTAGCTTCTAAAACAAAAGAAAAAATGAGGACTACAATCTGAGATGTTTAGTGATTATACATGGATGTCCAAAGATAGATACATCTCCCATAACCTTCAACAATAAATCATTACCAAGCTCTTGCAATTTTCCAGTACACTCTCAAGACTGTTAGCACCCACTTGGATTCTTTACAAGGCAAGCCAGAACTAACCCTAATCCAAACTATTTTGTTTTATCAACTTATCTTTTTTTTTCATTTTTTAAAAGTATTTTTATTTGTTGTTCGGCAATTTTCATGCAATGTGTTTTGATCATATTCATCTCTTGTCCCCCAACTCTTCCAAGATCACTACTCCCTTCCCAACCCATACAACTTTGTATCCTTTTCCTTTTTTAACCCATCAAGGTGTGTGCTGCCCATTAAATGTGGCTTCCTGTTGGAGTGAGTGTTGATTTACCAGGGCTTACACCCTCCTCCCAGCAGCTAACTGTTGGCAATAACAGCTTCGTTACAGATGGGAATACATACACAAGCCTTGTCTTCATGCTAGGCTTTTGGCTGGATTGAGCAAGCACAGCTCTTGTGCATGCTGTTACAACTGCTGTGAGTCCGTGTGTGCAACTGCCCTATGATGTCGAGAGCACAGTGTGTCATTTACTATCTCAGGCTCTTACAGTCTCTTAGTCTCCTTCCCGCACTAATTTCTGAGCTTTGGGAGAATACAGTGCATTATCTGTATTACATTTTAAGGTGAGCATTCTGGAGACACTAGCTTAGCAGGTGGATGGTACACATTCAGATAGGAGTGCATCTCAGAATCAGTACAGGGAACATCTCTGTGACCAGTGTAGATCATCATGGAGGACCAACTCCTCCAATTAAAAATAGACACAGAGGGCCTTCTCAAATAGTTGAATTCTACTATCAGAATAGTAACACATTTATTTTGCTAGAAATGTTGACATTTAAAATTAAAATAGCCACTGTTTAGTTAGGCCATTTTCCTTTCAAAGACACTTGATGAGGAACATTATGTTCTGAATATCTTTGTGCAACAAATGGTAGCAAGAGTTTGAGATCCTTGGAGGGGTGACCAAGATTCAAGGGTAGTGTCCTTTATAACAGCACTGTTTTAAAAACAGACCTACGGGAGCGGGTATGCTTGTTATTTCCACTATTTGAGGCTGCAACAAGAATATGCCATGTATCAGCAAGCCTGACTAGTCCCTAAATCCACTGGAGCATGATTGCAGCCTTCTCAACCTCTAGAATTATAAGCAATAAATATCTGTTGTTTACAAATTACCAAATCTAAGGGATTTTGCTAGAGTAGCCTGAGTCAACTATGACGGGGAAATAAAACAAGTGTAAAATTTAAAGCAATGAATAATTTATCAAAATTTGTTTTAGTTTTTCCAAAAACTATTTCCATAACAAATATTTTAATTTTAATAAAAATAATACAAAAGTGGCTGTTTCCATGGCTCATAGCACAAGCTTAACTCACATCACACACTGAAATATGGTGGGAGATTTTTATGCACTATGTAATAAAACATGCACAGAAAACAATTAAGGAAAGTATTTAGCACATGCAAATACAAGCACACACACACAACCACACTTACAAATAAGAACATTAAGATTTAGAGGAACTATTATCTTTCTCAAGATCACACAGATTAGAGATTATCAAGGGGATGGCAGCACTGGAGCCCTTGCCGTATCTCTCTCAACCATTTTATTTTTGGTAACCATGAGTCCAAGGTCAGTGTATGTACAGAACCGCAGTCAAGAAGTTGAGATGTACACAGAGAGAAAAGCCGATAACCATATAAAGTCAAACATTGTCTACTTTAAGAAAATAAAATTCCCTGAATGGAGAAAAAGAAAGAAAGGAAGGAAGGAAGGAAGGAAGGAAGGAAGGAAGGAAGGAAGGAAGGAAGAGTGTTTTTTGAATACAGAGTTCTTTAAATTTTTTCTATATTAAAAAGTAATAATTGTAGTCAGTATTCATATTTAGTTGACCAAATACATATGATACATACTAAACACCAGACAGTATTCCCCACACGTTGTTCACTCAACATCTCTATAATGAATTATCATCATCATCCCTAATTCACTGGGAAATGAAAGCTAGTAAGGTTAAATCACTGGACCAAGAGCTTGCAATTAAGCAATAAACCCTTGGGACAACAAGAAAACTCAGAATGAAGCAAAGGAAGCAGAAAGGAAGGAACCCTTGTCACATAAGCCATAAAGTGCCCCATTTGTAACATTGCCTTCCATTTCTTGCTCCAGTGAGATCTCACCTCTTAGTCAATAGAATGAAAGCCAAAGATACATCAAGCCACAATCTGTAAATGCAGCCTAGGCCTTTTGAAATTCTATTTTCTCTTTAGCTGTCACAGAGAATGGCTGAGAAGGCAAATAGTTTCACACGGTGAGGTCAACTGTGTGCTGGTTTTGGCTCTACTTCTCACTAACAGCCTAACAGCAAGTGAGCCACTTGGTTCTTATATGTCTGGGTTTTGTCATGGTCACAGAGACATCTCAGAGTGGGAAATAATGGAATAGGTTAAATATATTTGGGGGCCTCTGAATTTTTCCTTACATTGTGAAACTGTCAAATAGTTGACTACTTTTTCCTGTGGGTAACCAAAGGATGTTATGAAGAAACAATCTTGAATACCATTTAATGAGGAATAAGTACAAACTATGTTTCTCTGAGATGTGACATTATTAGTATCATTTGAGATTTCATGCCATAGCAAAATCATAGCTTAAATATATATAATAAAAGTGAAATATTGTATTATTATTAAGACTAATTTATGGTTAGTCTTTATAACATCATAGTATTCTGGGTCCAGGACTTCTGATTTTACATTGACCTGTGCTTTCCATGAAAACCATGTTCATACCTGTGAAAAAAAAATATCTAATTGTGGTAAAGCAATAGTTTGTGAATGCTATGTCAGACTTTCTAATCATACTCTTGGGAACCAAGCAGCTCATTTCCTCTGAATTTCTGTGACTTATGTTCTATGCTGGGAGGTTTCAGTGGTTTGCACAAGCATGAGCTAGCCAGAAAACTAGTCCCTAGAGCTCTTGCTTTATTATTCAATGAAAAACAAGATACTAAAATGAAGCCAACTCTACTATTTACCAAAATTACCTAATAAGCTTACAGAAAGCAGGTGGGTGAGTATCACTCCATTCTACAGCACTAAGCACATCTACTTCAAACAGAATAAATAGACAAGCTCTTCCAAGGTGTGTTCATAGTCTCTGATTTCACAGAAGGAAAATTAGGATGACAGACATGAGGTTACAATAAAGATACAATACAGCTCTTACCTCTGATGACTGACAGGAACAGAAGAGACAGTGATAAAGTAAATTTTCATCTATTTCTCTCCAGGTCATCCTCCCCTTGACCCAAAATCAACTCTACCCACATAACATGTAACACAATCATGGTTCGGTTATTTGAGGGATTTTACCATATTGTGAACAATTCTTATCAGTTAAATCCATAGCAATGTGGTTTTTTTTCTGGAGGCAGTTACTTCCAGACAACTGTATACACTAATGATTAAATATAGTAGTCATAATTAAGGAACAGTAGCTTGGACCATCAGTTATGTATTATTTGGTTTCAACAAAGACTGTCAACTATTGAAAGAATTTGTCTGGTTTCTTCTATGCCAAACCACTATATAGTTCCAAAAAGGAAAACACACACACCAATTAGTTTATAAACAATGGGTTCACTAATAGAAGGATTTTGTCAAAAAATTTAATATACATTTTAGTGGGAAGAAAATCTAACCCAAGAATAAGATGTAGATTTTTTTAAACTTTTGAAATAGTCACATCTGTTCCCTAAACTTTAGTGTTGGCTTCAATTGAAAGACTTTAAACTTTTCATAGGATGAGAATCACTTCCTGAACAAAACTTGTTAATGAAATGAGCCTGAGAAAATGATGTAGTGACTATGATCTAGCTGGAACAAGAACAGAGACTCAAACATCAGCAGCCACCCTTCCTCATCCACCTCCCAATCCTGCCTGGCATGCGTACTTCCTTGTTCCAGACTGTAAGCCACCCTGCTTCACAACATCCAAGGTCATTTCCAACAGTCCAGATAGAAAAGCAACTCAGAGAGAATCAGCTCAATAGAGATATTAATTGCCAATGACTTCCCGAGGCTCAGCTAAAGAGTGGGGTAAGAGAGGGAGAAAGTGAAGTCCCTATCTCAATACTATTACATTCTGCTTACTAGAACTTGGTTCTAGAAAATGTCCGTTATTTTACTATTATCTGCATGTGAATTGAAAGCCAAAGAATCAAACAAATAACAGAATAAATTTATTATAATAAATGTCTTATTTCTAATCAATACTGGTTTATTTTCCTCCAAAGAGACCCAAATATGATTGGGGTATGCATAAAAATTCCAAGCACACCAGCCATAGCGGCCTTTAATCACAGCACATGGGAGGCAAAGGCAGGCAGATCTCACTGATTTTGAGGCCAGTCTGGTCTACACAGAGTTCCAGGACAATCCATAGACTCTGTTTAAACAAACAACTTCTGAGCAAACCAAGAAAGACTAGAGAAGGATTGATAAAAAGGAAAAGAAACAAAGGAAAATCAGACATCTGGCAGTGCTCTAACAGAGTCCATCAACTGTCTTCAGATAGTTATCTTTTTTCCCTCCCTCCCTCCCTCCCTCCCTCCCTCCCTCTCCCTCCCTTTCTTTCTTCTGTCTTTTCAGCAGTGACATGGTCTTCATTGCATCTCACTTTTAGCTATATACATAACTACCTATCCCTCAAACTAAACTTCCAAAGACTTTTGTTATTTAATACATGGTCTCCTGACAAAGCTCCAGCCAATAGGATATGAAAGGTGGTGGTGCAATTCATTTCCAGTCATAGCATTATTAAGAAAAATGTTTTCTTTCCACTTTGCAGCTAGGGCTGGGATGAAGATATAAGGACATAATTCAACTTTTATTATGCAACTGAGAATCATATTCTAAGGAAGGCAGATAATATTAGAAGTAATATAGACTCCTTAAATTATGGCAGAAACTCCTAAATGCCTTCTTCCTTTTCTGACTCACTACATTTTAGGGTCTCTTTGGAACAAAAGCTTAGATTACACCCTAACATGTATAAGTACATTTTTTTCTTTCTTCCTAATTAATTACTTAAAAATGTAAAGTAAAAGGAACAGATACAAAGGGACAGTAGCCATTAAGGGTCTCTGCCTTTTTGTTACAAAGGTTAAAATCCTAAGGGAGTCTTAACTCTAGGTCAGGTTTTAGAATGTCAGGTCATACTAAGAAAGCTTTGTAAAGTGATTTTGAGGTTTTCTGTGGAGATCTCAGTAGGTCAGATTTCAAAGGTTCAAAGAAATTTTAGCAGGAATCTGAAATCATGCACTACGGTTGCACGGTACTAGGGGTACCCCCGGGTTTCCTACTACGTGCAGCTAAAATTACCTTTCCGTAATGACAAATAGCTCTACCTGGATATTTTATTTAGTGGTTGAATATGGCATGGAATTTATTAAACAAGAACTACAACTATGCTCTTTATTCTTTAATCTCATGCCTTAGTATAATAAATTAGAGAGGGAGAGAATTGATTATAAAGACTGTGTACACCCGGCTGGTGAGCACAGGCCCTGCACACACAGCCTATGTAAGTGTGCACAAACAACTATATTTTATCGTTGAACTTTATTTCCTCAGAAGCTTTCTTTAGTAATTTGGAGAATATCACATGAAGTTATTAAATTAAAAACTTATGCCTTGAAATGCCCAGTCTTTGTTGTCAAATTGACTAGAGTAGGAGACACAGGTCTGGCTATATCTGTGAAGGCATTCCCAGAGAGCATTAACTAGCTGAGAAGAGAACGCCCACCCTAAATGTGGGAAGCACCATCCATGGCCTGGGTCCCTGACCAGAATAAAAAGAAGAGAAATAAGAAAACAAGTAGGCACCAGCATTTATTTCTTTCTATTTCTTGAGTACTAACACAATAAAACCACCCACCTCCCACTCTCACTACCATGTCCCCCACACCATGAGGGGACTGTATCCCCTTTGACTGGGAGCCAAATTTACTGTAAGTCCAATATTGAAAAGGATATACATATTTTCATAAGCTATTTAGAAAGCCATTAATGGCACAGAAAAAATTAGGTAAACACTGTGATGTAGAAAAAAAAGTGTATAATATTGACATTCCATTTTTCTTTAGGCCTTTGCTTTCCTCCTGTGTGCCATAATAAAACAAAGAGTCACAATCAATGTGTGATGACAAACGGTCTCGGGGCTGGGTTTGCCTTCTTCTAAGTATATTGGCATTTGTAATCTGGAAAAGATACATGCAATCAACCACCCTTAGACAGAAGTAGAATGACTATTCTGGCAAAGTGTTTAAACCACATTCAGCCCTAATTTGAAATGATGTTTGAAATAAAACAATGTAACTAGGACCAACTTATTTGCAAAGCAACTAAAATCTGAACTTACTAGACATAGTCAAGAGATGGAAACAATTAAATGTGTTTGTTTTCTAAATAGACCAAGTATATTAGATGCTTTAAAGATAAAAAAAATCTAGTTTTACTAGACTCTATTATTTGTTGCTGTCCAAATTCTTAAATCATTTTTTTAATGGCCCTCTGAGGTTGTTCTAATAAAACATGCTATTTTTAAGAGTGAATAAACAATTGGCTTAATTTCACATTTTCAATACTTCATGATGTCTTATTCACGTTGTCACCATATAGAAGTCAGAGTCAACTTAACCAAAGTTCCAATTATGGGGAATGTATTGCTTATTGCTGGATTTCATTCTTTTTCGAAATAAGAATTTTAGTGCTTTCTTCCTTTATACAAATCAAGTTTCTATGGTATGCTTAAGATGGTTAGGTAAAGTTACATCATTTGTATCATCTAAATACTACAGGCACTTTAGCAGAACACTGCAATTGTTCTGGCTCAGAGGAAACTGGGATGGTGAGGCTGTTATCCAGAACAACATCCTGCTCCCAATGAGGGATGGACAGATACCAGCACATCATCAAGCCTTTGGCTACTACACGTTCTCTGACCACTCAATCAAGGAGAGTGTCTTTAAGACCAAGTGTCCTAGACTCGCTGGCGTCTTTTCCCTGGGGCTCTATCCAGACAAGCCTGGCTAAGAGAGGTGACTCTTCTATACACCATAATGAAGCCCAGGTCTCGGAGGACAGCCCTGCCAAGGTCCCACTGGAGTTTGCCAAGAACTGATGCTACAAAGTATTGAAAACAGGACAGGCCCTTGTCAGTTTTCCACACTGCCAGTTTCTAGAGGAGAATGATGAACATTTGAGTGAATCAAATCAATCAAAAGGCAAGCAAATGGAGTTTGCTTTCCTATCAGATCACCCATCAACAGGGAAAGTAGGTGAGGCCTCCCCTACCTCTACATGGAAACTACAGGAAAGGCTCACAGGCTAGAAAAGAAAAGAGAAAACTTGCCAATTTTTCAATCGCATGGCTGAAAAATATAGGGCCTCTCCTCCGGGTTTATTTACCTGACGCAGAAACTAACAGACTCAAGGGCACAGCATACTTTTCACAGTGGTTAGCTCCTCCTAGAAGCTCACTAGGGTTAGGGGAGGCCCTGACTTTGCTATCTTCCTATGTAAGCTGCAGAAAAGGAAGAATTAAGGAGATTACTCAGATGACAGCATTGAGTCAACAGGACTAGAAAATATTAAGACAGCTAAAGCAAAGCTAAAAAATAAAGTTTAATGGCTTGCTTCATCCTACCCTAGCATAAAGTTTCACACATGGCAAGACTACAGTATTTTAACCAAACTGAAAACCAATGAACGCTTCAGTTACTGTGACTATAATAACAATTCAGCACTTCAGCCAAAGTCTTTAAAGATTGCAAGTGTTTCTTCCACTTTAAAACTATAATGAAAATTTGAATATCAATAACCTGTGCATTAAAAGAAATATTAGAGAAGTTCATATTGCTGATTTCATTGCAGAAAACAGAATTTGTACAGGAGAACACATAAAGGATAAGAAAATTTGAAGATGGAGTAGAGATGGCTCAGTGGTTCAGAGTGCATGCTACTTGACCAGAGGACATAAATCCAGCCTCCATTACCCACATCATGGTTCACAACTCCAGCTCCAGGGGATCCAACATCTGCTGGCTTTCACAGACACCTGCATCCATGTACACATAAAGTCTTAAGAAAAAAAAAGAAAATTTAAGGTGTTTCAAAGAGGAGGTGGGCTAGAGATGCAGCTTAGCTGATAGAACACCCATCTGGTGTACATGAGGCCATGAACTCAATCCAAGCTTGAGATATATGCATACATGAAGGAGAGAGAAAGAGAGAGAGAGAGAGAGAGAGAGAGAGAGAGAGAGAGAGAGAGAGAGAGCCTAAATCCTACCAAACAAGGACATAATCAGCAAACATCATAGACTATATGCTACATATAAGACAGCATGCTTCAATTATTATAGCCTATGATAGAAACTTCCCCCTGTGGCTTTCACCTGTTTCTCAAGGTAAGCTTAGTACTGGCTGTCTAACCATGGGCACAGAATGCAGTTTTAATTAATCTACTAATAGTTGGAGTTTTGAGAAAGTAAGAGACCTCTGACAATGTCTATAGAGTCACTTTACACACCTCCTGCAACATTTCAGATGCACTCTTACCAGAAAACGTTTGTTGTTCCTTCTAACTTCAAAACTATATTTTAAGGTCTTGGACATGCTGTTGGAAGCCTTTGCTTGTCAGACCTTTCCAAACTAAGCATAACATATCCTTTTAATAAAACAATAATAGCTATGTTCTCATTTTCAAAGTTTGTGATTAAAACCTGCAGTCAAAGAGTCCAGCTGAGAAGAAATTTCCTTTTGGTTAAAAAAAATAATGTCATTAAGTTTATCGAAACAATATGAAATGAAGATGTTGCTGTTGGGCCCTTCCCTTGCACTGGAAAGCCAACAGAACTGCTGGCTTAGTTCAGCTCATAAATTATTTGTCACATAAGATTTCAACAATAGTTTTAAACATATAAAAGTTGAGGTACAGAAGAAGATCCTACTGTCTATGATAATCAAATCAAATAATTGCACATCTTTTGTGTCTTTTTTAATTACACAGATTTAAAGGAAAACCTCATAATCTCACATGTGAAAATATTCCTTTTGTGTGTTTTAAGCATGGCAGGGACAGCTGTGTCAAACATAACTTGAAGAACTGGGTGCTGTTCCAACTGCCATCCCAATCTTTTGACAGGGCAGCTTAATTTGCTAATCTCGGTTTATGCTTTTAGAAACGACTCACCCAGACGTGGTAGCAAAGGTGTAAGTGTTCTGTTCCCTCACAGTCCCATTTCCCCTTGAAACTGTACTGCTCAGTTACTTTTAATATTGACAAAAAACATTGATGATCATTTTATTTTCAACATGATCAAGATACATGAATCACCTTTTTTGTTTGTTTGTTTATTTTTTTTAAGTTGGGGATGCAGACAGAACAGTGGGTGTGAAGAAAAAGGAAGTAAAACTCTCCTTTCATTTAAACAGTTGCTAGAGCAACAGCCTGGAAAAGTTTCCTTCTTAGCAGTAACCTGGTGCTCTCCCTCCCTCAAAGGGAAGAAAACTTGAACAGTGTATTCCCAGAGCACCAAGGCATTCACATACGATGTGGATCAGTAAAGTGTTTTTTATACTGGGAATGCAAAGCTAATTCTTCCTGTCAAAGCCTTAGAAAAATACTCACATCATAAACATACTTTAGAGCTGGCCTCATTTTATTTTAGAAGGTGTTTTCTGTATGTCCCTTAAGCAGGCTTTCTTAGAAGTCCACAAATTAGAATGAGTAATTTAATAGTATTCTTGCAGAACATATTTAATAAAAGATACATTAGAGAACTCTCTCATTCTCTATTGTAGTATAAAAGGGGTGGAAGAGAGTTGAAAATGAAATCTCAGGAGATGTACTGAGCTTAACGCAAATGATACTTCTCTCTACCAAGAATTTTAAGTTCCTTCAAATAGTGGTGGATCAGAGTGGAGGCTCAATACTGCCATCTCCTTCTGAAATACAGAAATACAAGAATCAGCAACTAAATGATTCGTTTTATATATTTGTCATTTTGGAAGGACAGGCCAGCCACTAAAGATAGTGTACATAAGGTTTATTGAAATATATTTTTAAACTATAGCATGACTAATTTGTGTGTGTCCCACCCTAAAGGGGAAATAGAGAGATTACCGGTTTATACTAAAATGCTCTTATTTTTGTTCTTATTTAACTACATTTCAGCGCTGGGTGACTACTAAGGCATTACACAAAGTCAGCTTTAACTTTAGGCAAAGCAAAGCATTAATCTATATTTTAAGGCTGCTCGATTCATTGTCTGACTCTAAGACTCTCCTTAACTTAAAATTGATTTCCAAAAATCACGAAAAACATTTTTTGTTTTAACACCTTCAGCTCTATTAAAATACAAATCTCTCCCACAAAGACAAATTTGGACAGCATGATCAACAATTAGACCATAGCTTACTTTTTTTTTTTGTAGGTACAGTGACAACAAGATCCCAGGCAGTGTCAGTTTATGTCTATTGTCTCAGGATAATTATTAAAAAATCCCTTTTCAGTCACAAAATATGTAGTTATCCTTGTTTAGTCTTAATTCCCTTCCTAAGAGCAAGATTTGGAAGAACAGAAGAGACCATTGTGTCAAACAGAGGTCACCACCAAAGTGAGGATGATGGGAAGTAAGAACTGGATTGAGGCTGAGTGAGAAAGTGGCTCATGAGGAACTGCACTTAGGTTTCATGACTGGGTTAGAGTTGATGAAGACAATGGGTAAACTCAGTTGTGTCAACATCACAATGTGTGTACTACACAAGCCTGCATGGTCTGTAGGATCATTGCTTGATATAGACACTCGGTACAATAAAAAAAAATGGTAAACATGGCTGTTGGTGGTACAGAATGTCACAGTTTATTATATTGAACATTTTTAAGTAGAAGCAGTAAATTCAAAAATAACAATATAGTCATATATGGTAACACAGGCCTATAACCCCAGCCCTAGGGAGGTTGAATTGTGAGGATCATGAATTTGAGGTCACCCTGGTTTACACAGTAATTTCCAGGCTAGTCCAAGACTGTCTTAAAAAATCCCAAAACAACAATAAAATGCATAAAAGTAAATACATAAGCCAGAAACAGTTATTTTCAAGTATTATTCACTTTACCTAACTGTATGTGCTATAGGTTTCTACTTACTTTGCTGACTGTAACCTCTTAAGTGTGTGACTCTGAGAGGAACTTTATAGAACTTAAAAGGCAGGGGGGAAAAGGTAAAATAGACATTTGGAGCAGAAGTATATTGAACTAGCACATTTTTTTAACCTCGTCTTTGAGTGATATAATTCTGCCAAAGAACAAAGACACTAATTTATAATTGCTCATTCCAAGCAACAGCCATTATCCTATTCAAAACAAAGAGGAATGCACCGAGAACCAGGCTGAGAGAATCAGAGGCCCAGGTGAGATGCTGCTCCATTCCAGATTTGTGGGGTTTACCCTGTCTCTAAACACAGTGTGTCTCCTTTTTCAGGTAGAGAGAAACCTATGAGCAAACCCTGAGAAAACAACACTCTTAAGATAGCTGCTGGAGAGGCCACTCAAAGGCATAATAGCCTCTTTGCTCTGGTGATACACCGAAAGCCACGCCTTAGAGGCTTAGAGTCAAGGAAGGGGAAGAAGCAGTGGGTAACCACTCTTGCCAAAGACATAAACATAAGGGAGCCAGTGCTTTGACACTAGTGGCAGGGAGAGTCAGCACTTAGATATACAGAAAATAGAAAATAAGAAACATGTCTGGGAATCTATAAAGTCATCTCATATAAATCCTAAGAATTATATTAAAGTTTAACCACAGAGTATAATATAATGTTTCACAGTTTTTAAATTTAATAATTCAAAACTTAAGTTTTTCTTAAGGTTTGAAATGAAATCAAGCTTAGAGGAAGCTTCCTTTTTCCACTAATAACTGGTAATCTTTATATGAAAGTTACTGAAGCAAATTACCTCCTCAACCCACCACCTCCCAGTTTAATGAGATTGCTATAAACAATTTGGGTTTAGGCTTTATAATGAAAAACATATATTTACATGAAATTGATGTCACTCAAAATTGTCTTAGAAAGGTATTATAAACTTTGTTTCAAAAGGGGGGGAAATTATGTATGTTGTAAAAGGACCATGGGGCTGACTTTGTGCTCTGCATCCCTGCCTTTATTTCTCTGAAGCACCAGCAGCAACTTTTGATCCTTCCTGCTTCATAAAAAAAAAAAAAGAAGGAACAGTAAGCATGAACCCAACCTCTGTAAGTCAGAAGGTGGGTGAGAGACCCACCATCAACACTGCACCACACTGCCCCACCTGCTCCTTGAATAGAAACACACCCCAGATTGAGGTCTCTCCGCTGTCTATAAAGCACCATTAGCAGGCACACTGTTCAGTTATGTGGAAACAGATGCTCAAAGCATGAAGATGTGGGAGTTTTTCTTGTCCCCTCTTCTTGGCACTTATAAATTAAAAGTCTTCCCATCAAAAGGCTCAGCAACGGAAGAACATTACATGGGGGTATCTTCATATAAAACAACCTTAAAGAACAAAAGCATTCTGACTAGTATAAGCATTGTCATGTATACCCTGTCACTTCATTTAGAAAACAAAACCGAGAAGGGCTATGTGAGTGCCGGGAAGGTCCCTCACTTAAATGAGGACAGTCTGAAGCTAATAAATGGACCAAATAAACATTTCTTTGCAAAACATTTTATGGGCAAGGCCTTTTAACCTTAAGTGACCCAAGGAAATGCCTAAAGGGCAAACCAATAGTGACCATGCACCCTTTATAAGTAATTTTCAACCTTCTTAAAAATTCCACAGTAGTTATGTTGGTCAAAAAGCGTAACATCCCCATTTATTCCTATATGTAGCTTGAATCTGTTGAAAAGAGAAGCCCATCTTTTATAATATTGTTTCTTTCGGTGATATCATGATGGGGAATGGATTTTCCTCTATTATAGATTGTGTGGGCACAGCTCAATTAATTTAGTGTTCATGACCTCATGACAGCATGCCAATGCAAATGCGATGAGGGAAATATTAGTTGAGGGCCACATACAAGTCAACGATATACGGGTATAAATGAACAATTTTCTATAACCAAACAGTGCTGACTTTATCAAACACCATGGGAAGTACGTGACAGAGGTGACTCCTTTCCTTATCAGCCATCTCAGCTCCTGTGCTAATTCTTTCTTCTTTAAGGGGCCTTCACAAAGCCACACCCTTCATCCTCCTTAGCCAAAGAAGAGATAGAAGGAAACTTCCTGACCCCTAGTAACAGCAGCCATTCTTTCCTCTTATTCTTATGCTTTTCTTTTCTTTCTTGAGAAACCAATCATTTTGCTTATTCTCAGAACAATGAAGATGCTCTGTCGGGTTTTCAAAACCCTGAGAGTCTCTCACAGATGACAGATCACTCTTTTTTTCCATGTCTAATTCCTCTAATTGATAATAAGTCCTTCCTTATGTTAGAGCATTTTGTAACTCTTACCTACAGGTCCTAATCATGCATTCTAGTGTTATGCCAAGGTCTAATCTATTTCTCATGTTATAATTCTTTAATATGTTCAAGTTCCCACTAAATATCCTCCCCAAGAATGACTTCCAGGCTTTGTGAGCCTTTTTAATGTATCTTCCATTCCACTGATATCCTCTCTAAAATCTTACCATCAGAAACACAAAAGCAAGCTACAAGGGGATCAATGCGAGGGCTATACAAATACAAGAAAATAGCAAAGCACCACGGGGCATGTCCGGAAGGCCAACTGTCTGGTTTGTGATGTCAACATTTAGTCACCAATACAATCACTGAGGAAATATGCACCAAGGTCTATATCAGGCCCTCATATCTGTGGTTCGCTGTTTCCCAAGATATTCACTGAAGAACAAACAAAGCTAACATTAGCAAACATTTCTAGAGCGTACAGCAATATCATGTGTCACACATGTGCTTTTCTGTACTGTCTTATCCCATATTCACAAGAGTCTTTTGAGACACAAATTATCATTGCATCATTTTATAGGTTATAACACTGGAATGTAAAGGGTTTGCCAAAGGCCAGAACTCTACCCTGGCCCATCTGCTAGGTAAGTTAAGGCTTCAAATTTTACACTATATAATCTACTTTTTAAAATAACATGATACTTGGGATATAAAAGCAAATGCATCTCTGTGAATTGGAAGTCAACCTGGTCTATATAGAGAGTTACAGGTCAACCAAAGCCGGATATGAGGCCCTGTCTCAAAAAGAAATAGATAATATATAGATAGATAATAGAAAATGATGGATATATAAGATAATAGAACAACTTTAAAAGTCTTTTTAATTATACCTGATTGATCAGATATACATCTATCAAGACATATTTCTGAGCCGGGCGGTGGTGGTGCATGCCTTTAATCCCAGCACTCGGGAGGCAGAGGCAGGCGGATCTCTGTGAGTTTGAGACCAGCCTGGTCTACAAGAGATAGTTCCAGGACAGGCTCCAAAACTACAGAGAAACCCTGTCTCGGAAAAAAAAAAAAAAGACAGATTTCTGAAGTAGATTTTCCTATTTAACTTGTCTTATAGTTATTTTGAGACATGGTCTCACTTTGTAGCCCAGGCTAGCAAAGAAATCACAACATAGCCCAGGTTAGCCTTCTATGTATTGTGAACCTCCTGTCTTAGTCTTCTGAGTGATAGAACTACAGAAATGAGCTACTGAGGGAACAGAGCAAATCCTGAGCAAAGTCTTGAGTGAATGTGTGTTGTTGATATGGGCATAACACAGCCATGTCAAGGACTACAGTGCCTCATCCCCTTTCTAGTGGCAAAGTCTTTCCTGGTGAGGTTCAGGTGAACAGCAAAGCTTTCCTCTGGGTTTCAAGTGAGAGGGGTTAGCAGTGCATACAAAAACTAACAGCTGAGGCTCCCTCCCTGTGTTTACAGTCTAGGACCACTCAGAGACCTCCTGTTGCATCTAGCTAACCCTTCCCCTTGGGCTGTATACAACAAATATCGAAGTTCTAGCACCTACTGGGTGCTGCCTCATCAGGGTGTGCATACCCCACCTGACCTCAACTTTGTGTACGTGTCTGTGTGTCTGTCCCTTCTTCATTCCCTCCCACCCCTAGGTGCATGGGACATGGTTCATACCTAAATTTTCTTATTTGGGGAAACAAACTACCTAAACCTGGTCTAGACTGCTGAGAGGAATAGGGCTTGATTGTAGCATATTCCTTCTTTTTATTTAATTCTAAAGAAAACAATGACAGATACCGTGAGCCAACAAGTGTCAAGTGCTAGTAGACCATCACAATACAATTAAGTACTCATTCAAGGTGCTGCTTACTTTGTGAGTCATACACATTAGTCACATCTTTACAGGAGGGACGAAAATGCAACCTAGTATACAATTAAAGCAGCTTCATAATGCAGCCAGGGAGATAAATCAGATATCATAGGGTGAGGACTGCACTACATGAATCCTATGCAGTTTACATAACAGAAGAGAAAAGCTAAGCCTATTTGTATGTATCAGGAACATGTCATCAGAAGGTCTGCATCCTTTTCCCCTTTGCCATATATTTTTTAAACCAAATATTTTGGTAAAATATGTTTTTACCAACTTTCTTAACCTAGCAATTCAGAAGGCATTTCCCACAAATGTCAGTCATTAAAGTATCACTAATTTCAAAATGGCCTTAAATTCCTCCTTAGAAAGTCAATGTGTTGTGCTGTCCTGGCAAGGTGCAGCACTGTTCTCCCTAGTGTCACAGCTGTTGGGGTCAGGGATAGTTCCCCCACTCCTATAATCACAGGGCCAGCTCTCTGCTAGTACAGGTGTGGGTGAACTAGCCCCAAGTTGTGAGCATGAGAGCTGCCCCATTTCTCATCTGTCATGTGGAGGCATGGGTGAAGGATAGAAGCCTCCCCACCCCCATCAATGTCTGGGACAGGTAGGAAAGCTGGCCCTGCGGTTCTAAGAGTGGGAGAGTTATCCCTGATTCCCACCAGCTGCATCACCTAGGAGACCAGGCCCTGCACCCTGTGAGGGCAGCACAAGAGACTCAACCCTGTTAGCAGAGGTATGGGTAAGGCAACCCCGAAATTGTGAGCATGGAAAGCTGTCCACATTCCCCATCTGGCATACCAACCCTACAGCTGTCCAGGCTCAGACCCAGGGTGATGACTTGGCCTGCCCCAACATCCACCCCTTCTATGACCTGCTGGAGCATGTGAAGGGACCTGACCTGCAGACACAAAGCTGCAGGATCTACACAACACAGAGCACCAGGAGTAAGTCCAGGAAGAGTCCTAGTGTGGGCTCTGCGAAAGTGTAGTGGAGACCACGAGCATCAAACCAGACCAATGACTCTTTGCAATGAACACTTGCAAGTAGAGATATGAATCAATTAGTATATGGTGTGATCTGTTAAGCTTAAATTTTTCTCATTTTATTTTTTTTCTTGATTTTTATTTTATTCAGGTATTGTAGGGACACAGGGTGATGTGAAGGGATTTGGAACTGAATAAGATCAAGATACATGATGTGAAAAACATATAAAATAAATAAATAAAAATAATTTTTAAAAAGTCCCTTTGTGTGTGTTTGTGTGTGTATATATACTCAGTAACCAACTTGCTACTATGTTTTCTTATTTAAAACCTAGCATTGAATAGATACATATTTCTCTAGATAATAATTCTGGGATTAAAGCATGTGCTGTGAATCTTCAGGTATTCTATTTATGGGTATGAGGTAATGTGGGATTCCCCTCCATATGGTGTGAATATCATTGGTTAATAAGGAAGCTGTTTTGGGCCTGTGATAGGGCAGAATAGAGCTAGACGAGGAAGACTGAACTGAATGCTGGGAGGAAGAAGGCTGAGTCAAAGAGACGCCATGTAGCTGCCATAAGGGGAAGACATGAGCGGCCAGCTGGAACCTTGCTGGCAGGGCACGAGGCTAATAGTAAAATAAAAATAATAGAAATGAGTTAACCAAGTTTATAAGAGCTAGCTAGCAATATGCTTAAGTTATTGGCCAAACAGTATTGCAAATAATATATTTTCTGTGTGTTTATTAGGGGACCAGGCAGGACAGAAATATCCTCCAACAGATTTCTGTGTGATTACGTTGGGAGTCTGGGCGGCCAGGAAACAAACAAGCAGCCTACAACGACAATGAAGAAATTATTCTTGTATTGTTATTTGTGCAAAGAATGTTAAAAATGTAAGTTGGGCCGGGCAGTGGTGGCGCACACCTTTAATCCCAGCACTCGGAAGGCAGAGGCAGGCAGATCTCTGGGAGTTCAAGGCCAGCCTGGTCTACAAGAGCTAGTTTCGGGACGGGCACCAAAGCTACAGAGAAACCCTGTCTCGAAAAACAAAAAACAAAAAAAAAAAAATGTAAGTTGGTTGTTTTCTAAAGCATTTTAGTAACTAAAAACTTCAGCACTTAGAAAAAGAAAATATAAAGATTATTGCAAAATGTTCCAAGTTATTTCTTGGGGTAATTTAATCCCCAAGGTCAGGAAGTAGAGAGTAGCAGCACTGAAATGGAGCCAGGCCTGGTGAGCGTACTTTGGGTTAATTGTCGTCTAATTCCTCAGTTTCACTCAGCAACAACTAAATGAAAACTGGAACCTATCTATAGCTGATAAGACAGGAATGTTCAAACAAAGAATAACTTTCCCTGCTGTAAAACAGTTTTTAAAACAAGGAAAAAGCATGGCAAACTGTTACCTATGCTATTGCCTGATGAGAGAGTCCCTCTACCTGAACTCCTCAATTTTACTATTTAACACTAATAAAGTGGAAAAGGCCACAATATAGTCCAACAAGGTGTGTGTGGGGGGGTGACTCAATAAAGGAATATTTTACTTAAAAGTCAGATTAAAGCAGGAATAGTAGCACATACCTTTAATGTCCTTTAATACAAGGTAGTTTTCTGTGAGCTCAAACCCAGTCTGGTCTACACAACGAGCTCCAAGCTGGTCAGGTTGACACAAAGAGATCCCATCATCCAAGTAACACTTTGGAATATGTGGAAGGATTGTTAAGAGTCAAAGGACCAGGAGCTGTGTCCTCTCTGTGTGACAGGGAAGCTGCTCTCATGAAATCTCAATAATAATGCACTCAATGCATTTATAAAAATCTCAATTAGATAGCTGTCTAAACAAGACCTGAACAATGACAATACTAGTTCATGTGCCAGTGTGGATCGGGGCAAGCTCATGGTACACCACATCTAAATAAAGAGCTATAGGCAATCCATAAATGCTGAGAAAGAGACTCATTCTCCTCCAGGGTTGAAACTCCTAACTGGCTATTCAGTAACAAATGGGCAGCCCTAAAAATACATGCATGAACAACATGGAGCCAGCAGGTTCAGGTGTGTGTGTGTGTGTGTGTGTGTGTGTGTGTGTGTGTGTGTTAGGCAATAATCAGGAAAGAAAAAAGGCTATGAATTTGAGGAGGATCGAAGGGATAGAGAAGGAGTTGGAGGGAGAAGGAACAGAGAAAAATAATGTAAATACAGTGCTCATATAAGTTCCTAAAATAGTAAATTCTAAAAATTTAATTTACAAAGTAGTTTTATACTTATAATGTAAAATGACAGAAACATGATTATAATATAATATGAAATTATATAAAAGTGTGTGTAGTAATTCTACAAACATATTTATAAACACACAATCTAAAAGTTATAAGAAGTATACCAAAATAATCATCATTATCACTGACCAGTAGAAAATAACCAATTTTAATTTTCTTAATTATGGTTCTATATTTTCCAAATTAAGCTATAGTGGTCTTAAAATAATATTCTCTTTAAATTATTTCCTTTTTTATTTTTCCTGCAGAGAGTAGAGATCTAGGACCTTGGATGGTAAATTAATATCTCCACGCCTGAAGACTTCTGTCCAGAGCCCTATGACTGCAGGCCTGTGACAGGTGCCTCAAGTTACATCACAGAGTATATTGGCCACTAGGTAGATTCTCCCTATGAACCAGTTACCTGGGACAGAGCCAAAAATCCAGTCCTGATACATGGCTATGCTATAACGCTCTCCTTCCTGACCTCGAAAATCTGATTTCCAAGCTGAAAGTATCAGGAAGACCTTCTGTAACCGGAAATGCCATGTATGCTCTTGTGTAGGGAAAGCAGTGCCTGGGATCTAATCTGTAAATAGGCAGATGCTGGGCTACCAAATTTCTGGCACTGATTATTCTCCATGTGCCTTTGGCGGCTTACAACTCAGAGCACCGGTTTCCACGTGTATAAAATTAGAGAATGAAATCATTGACTAAGCACTGCGCTGACAAGAACACAGCTACCATCTATGAATGTGTGGATTTTAGAAAGCCACATATCAATCGAAATACCATTTTGGTTCAACATTAGTTAAATTATTTTCATACAATATATTTTAATCGTGTTTCCCCTCCCCCAGCTCGTCCTAGATCCTCCGTAGCTCCCTACCCACACAACTTCATGTTTTCTGTTCTTCCCCAGTTTCTCTTTACGGCAGTATTCTTCACAGCCCAAACCCTCAGTCTCAAGCCCCTGGTGTGCTACTAGCTAAGAGTGTGTTTTCTGAAGAACTGTTTTACCTCCTTAAACTATTGTAAAACAAAGCAGAAAAGTGTGGTCTCTAGGTCCTGTGGTTCTGGATTCAAATAAAGATTTAAAGAAAACAAAGGGAAATAGGGAAAATGAATTAAAACAAGAGTGAATTCCCCAAATTCTATATTTTCGCAGTTGGTTGAATTTTATTCAGTTGTGTTGTTTGGTATCGTAATAATTGAAGGTAACTTCTAGTTGATGGTAGTACTGAAAATGATTTTTTTTTAAGAAAAAGTAATTATGATTAGGTTAAGAAGCAGAAAACCAGTTAGTCAAGTCTTAACTATTACTTTCACATAATAATTAACTCAAAGACCTATTAGTATTTTCTGGCAACTAGAAAAGGCTAAAATGTTATACTACGAGTTATGATTCATACTGTTCTGCTTGAGTAGGGATACATTGCTGTGACCTAAACACCTGCCCAAAACAGCCTAAGGGGCTGAGATCCATCTGGGTCACAGTTTAAGAGTAATTTCAGCTCAGAATGGCAATGAGTTTTCCTCTGCCAGCGGGAGCAGGCAGAGGGGCAGTTTGCCCTGGAACCAGCCAGGAAACAGAGGTCATTGCCAGAACCAGGGGAGGTAACAATCTTTAAAGGTCAGTCTCTAGTGACCTACTTCCACCAACCGGGCCACACCTCCTAAACTCACAACCTTTATAGTACTGCAGGCTAGGAACCCACACTCAAAACATGAGCCCGCAGCTATATTCCAGATCCAAACCACTAAAGTGGGCTAGGACCAGCATTCTCCTGTGGATGATTACAATGGCCAGAAACCCTTCGTTTCCATTTCAAATGACTCCAAGTCTGTGTACCAATTAAATATGACTTTATAGTCTAATACAGTGCAGAAGAGTTAACTGAGATGTACAGTGTTAGTTAGTTTAAGGCTGCCCAATGCCATGCTCAGATTTCACTGTATTGTGCATGTATTAAAAGAAACTACAAAAATGTAACAATTCAAAAGAAACATCCCATTTCTCACACCAATTAGAAGTGATAATATTTTCCAATTATGGCTGGGCAACTGAATGACCATAATTTTCAAAGATATGGATCATATATGGCCTCAAAGTTTTACATCACATCTCCTTTTTACCCTATACACGACATAGGTTAAAGAGCTCAAGCTGGCGAGATGGTTCTAGAGAACAGAGGTGCTTGCCATTAACCCTGATGACCAGAGCCACACAGATGGAGAAAACCAAGTCTCCCAGCTGTCTTCTCATCTCTACCTGAAGGCTGTGGCACACACATGTAGATGCAAGGACACATGCACAAGAACATGCATACACACACACAAACACACACAGAAATTTTTTTAGTAGACTCTTGTTCTTGTTCTTTACTTATTCATTGTTGTGAGGGGGTTCTTGAAAGTGCTACATGGGGCAGTGAGCTGGAAAGTGACGAGGATATTGCCTGCCTGATCTTTTATTTTAATCCTAAGTCAGGGCATTGCTCCACTATAACCTGGTCAGGAGCTTTTCTCACTGTGACACATGTATACCACAAGCAGGAATTAACACTCACCAGGCTGAGCATTAGTTGTTCTAACTGTTATTCACTGGCAATCCACTAACATGAAGTTAACAGCACACCATACGGAACCAACAGTCAAGTTGGGCAATGCTGGTGCTTTACCAGAGCCACTGACACAGAATTTGATTATTTTCAGTGTGAAGGAAAAAAATTCTTTGTGTAATTTATCTAATTATACATAAACCATTTACCCTTCATTTTGTTTATGATACCAGACTACAATTGCTACTGTGCATTTCACACTATATTTTTTGAAATATTGAAAGTAATTTATATCAAGAAAGACTATACAAGTATATTCTATGTTTTTGTAAAAATTACATACCACATACAATGTGTCATAGAAATAACAGTGTCACACTGATTTATACATGATTATGTTCAATTACACAAAAGAATCCCTAGTCCTAATGCAAATATTCTAATCAATCTGGTCTATCATTCTGAACTTTAAGCACAAAGGCATAATCTAAGTGGCACTGTGCGGTACAGTGGCTACTTGCCACATGTGATGACTTAAGTTCATTCAAATGAGAAAAAAACACAATGTTATTTTCTGAATTCCTTTGGCCACATTTCAAGTATTCTCCAGTGACATGTGGCTAGTGTATTGGAATATACAGCATTTACATGAATGATTTATGAATACACAGCATTTCCATGCAGAATGATTTATTGGAAGGTGCTAGTTTAGAAGAGTAAGATGCAGAGAATCACTTCTTGCATTTAAAGAAACTCTCAACACCTCACCCAACCCTGACCTCATAACACTCACCAAATGACATCACTACCCCACAGTCCCATAAACCCCACTTTCTTGGATTTACAGCTAGAACTGCACTGGCACTTTATTCCACACAGTGGCAGATCAGCCCCTTGTCTGAAGAGACTATTGTCCTGACCTCTTTGTTGTCTACTTTCTTTGTCTGGATCAGAACATGAAAAGCTTATTACTCCCTGATATGGGAGTCCCTTCTATATGCTGTGAAAATGTTTCATTATCGTTGGCTAATAAAGAAGCTGTCTTAGCCTATGGCAGGGCAGAATATAGCCAGGCAGGAAGAGACATAGAAAGAGTAGGCAGAGTAAAAGAGATGCCATGTAGCTGCTGAAAGAAAAAAAAAAAACACCCAGGAACCTTACCAGTAGGCCACAGCCCAGTGGTGATACACAGATGAAAAGAAATGGGTTAATTTAAGATGTAAGAGTTATTTAATAAGAAACCTGAGGTAATAGGTCAAATTAGGTAATTAATATAGTTTCTGTGTGATTATTTGAGTCTGAGCTGCTGGAAAACGAGCGAGAAGTCTCCATTTACAACTCCCCTTCAGGAACGATCCCAGACAGCCACTGTTCCCTTTGAGATTGTTCCCAAGTGACTGGAACATGCCTTTCCCACCAGCAGCATTCTCTACTTTGGAAAAGAATAAGTCTCAAGGTAATAAAAAAAGATTGATGTGGAATAAAGGAAAGCTATGAATTTATCTAGATCCCATATTCATTCATCAATAAAACATTGTTTTGAATAATTTTAAAGTAGAAAATTAAATAAAAATAGTTCACCAGCAGGCAAATGGTCAACAAAATACATTTTGCATCTTTTAAATGTATAGTATGGGGCTATGTATATGAGATACACCTTTAAACTTTGTGAATTCAAGGTCACCGTGTTCTACATAGTAAGTTTCAGGCTAGTCGGGATTATATAGTAAGACCTTATCTCAGAAATATATTATATTACAAAGTCTCAAAGTTCTTATAATCTGATCCTCTTTTAAAATTATCTTACTTAGTATATATTTATTTGTATTTATCTTGTTGCATAACAATTATTATGTTACTAGTTTGCCTGAAATAAAATCTAAATCTGTTTAAGATTTGTTTTGGTAATTCTCTTAAGGCCAACATCTTTGGCATTGTTTAATAACTATTAAAAGACTTTTAAGATAAAATAAAAACTCAATATCAATCATAATCCTAAAAAACTAAAAAGAAAGAAAATAAATCTGAGACCTATTATTAAAGTAGTCCGGGTTCTTTGTGCACCATACTGAGAGCAATGGGCAATGAAACACCACGACAGCTTCTTTAGAGACAGATAACGTGCACGCCCTGTGTTAACAGTCAAGTTCTATCTTGACTGGTTTTTAACTTTTTTAATTATAACAAGCATAAACAACATGCAGGTACTTAAAAGCAAAAGTATGGATACAAGCAATAAAGCAACATTATATGGATATAGATATGACAAAACTTTTATATGAACAAAAATAAAAGGAAATTATCTTTAAGAATATATAGCAATTTGCATGTACTACATGGTTGTCAGAAATAAAGCCTTTAAAGGGAACTTACAGTCAAGCAAGATTTGGTGATTTCTCATTAAGCTTCTGGCAGTTGTATTCTATAAAATTAAGTGATTTATGGTGCACATATTCTAGAGGCAGTGTGTGTGATTAGATGAGGCAACAATGCAATGTGGATGTGAATTCTAAACAGATGACGAAAATAACCATAGAAAAAGAGATGATGGGTTTGGCCAATTGTAAAAAGCTTCTTCTAATGAGCCAGCAAAAATCCAAAATACACTTCATTTAAAAAGATGCACCACTAAAAACAAAAAGGCATAGCTAAGTTCCCTACTGCTGTGGAGGAAGAAGGCCATGATAGGAGGAAGAGACAAGGAGGGTGTCTAGTCTACTGATGTTACTGTTTCTTAACTAGAGTAGTAGCTACACAAGTTAGTACACTCTGAACAACTTAGCGATCTCTACACTTATAATTTGTGCTAATTTATGTGTGCATGTTAGACTTATTTTTTCAATATAAAGTAGTTAAATGCCCCGTCACTCAACAAACAGAATAATAGAGAATAATTTCAGTATTTGTGATTTTTATGAAAAAAGCAAGAAAACAGGAATTTGACATTAGGGTATGTCATTGGGTCAGACACATGTTGTTGTAATTTTTTTTAAATGAGGCTCCTTTGTAAACATTCTGATATGGCATTAAGCCAAGATTGTTGCTGCAGACCAAGCAAGATGTTTTTTGTTTGGCTATCTGAAACTAACTCATTCAGTTGTCAGTCAGCAGTTATATGAAACAAGTCATCAGAGATGCATGGATCTGTTGGCATCTGCAGTATTCTGCCTGCACTGAGGTAAAAATGACTCCTAGCCCTTGTCTAGATCATCCACACTAACAAAATTCTCAAGGAGGTGATTGACTGTCTAAATTAACCACAGGGACTGGGTAGTAGTTAAAGCCAGTGGTCCGAACCTTCCCTGCTCAGTGGAATTACCTGCAGAGATTGAAAGCTCTGACACTTGAGATTCAGATGTAATTAGTGTCAGACATGACCTGGTACTTGAGATGGCTTTCCTAACTCTCCAGATGATTCTAATGAACAGTCGAGGATGAAAAACACTGTTTAGACTAGAACCTAGGATGGCAGTCTTTCACAAAGCTATTTTAGAGGAGGGGGAGAAAGTAAAGAAGCAAAATATGGGAGTAAGTAGAAACTCTGAAATTCAGGAAGAATCAGCATGCTAGATTATAGGTTTAAGGTCATCTTGTGGGATCAGATTAGGCCTGCAAAGTCTTGGGAATTTTCCATCCAAATGAAAACTCACTTCATTTGCTTAGGGACCTTTACTTAGACTTAGAAAACTGAGTCATTTATCCTGATAGTAGTTACCTATTTCAATGATTAGCTCACTTGTTCTTTAATTTCTGGTGGGTTTTTTGGCTCACTTCCACAATGTTTTAAAGGTAGAAGAGTTAATTATTTTTGATATCCTAAAAGATGAAGACAGCAAGAATATTACTTGCTAGTAAAGAACTCAGAAACATGGTAAAGTAGTTAGGAAAATAGTGAACTAGCGTTTTTATCTTCAATACATAAAAATAATTGAATACTCTACCAAAGACACACTTTTTACATTGAAGCTTGGGCTTCACAACAAGCCCATGAACTTCTGTTTTCATTAATTCCCCAAACACACTTGTTATGTTACCTGTTAGAGAATGAAGGAACTGGGGCTTGGAACCACGCACTCGGGTTCTACATTAACAACCAACAGGAAAGTTGGGAAAGGACAAATGGATAAGTTAAGATCATAGCAGCATTGTTCGTCATAGCCAGAACCTGGAAACAACCTAAATGCCCCTCAACCAAAGAATGAATAAGGAAAATGTGGTACATTTACACAATGGAGTACTACACAGCAGAAAAAAAAATAACCACATCTTGAATTTTACAGGCAAATGGATGGAGCTAGAAAACATCATTTTGAGTGAGGTAACCAAGACCCAGAAAGACAATTGTCACATGTACTCACTCATAAGTGGTTTTTAAACATAAAGCAAAGAAAATCAGCCCACAAATCACAATTCCAGAGAACCTAGACAACAATGAGGACCCTAAGAGAGACATACATGGATCTGATCTACATGGGTAATAGAAAAAGACAAGATCTCCTGAGTAAATTGGGAGCATGGGGACCTTGGCAGAAGGTTTAATGGGAGGGGAGAGGCAGGGAGGGGAGCAGAGAAGAATGTACAGTTCAATAAAAATTAAAAAAACAGGAAAAAAATTAAAGGTAGAGAAACCTTAAATTGTCACCTCCTTTTGTCCTTGCAGTTTAGGAAGGTCCTAATATGTTCTTCTAGTTCTATCAACTGTAATCCCCCCACACACACACAGAATCAGGCTTTCAAATTTTTTTTAAGGAGGTCTATCTAATAGGGATGCTTGGAGTGTTGTAGGAAGGGAACACAGGGACAGATGTCTTAGGAGAGAGCCATATGGTCTTATAGCAAATGACTTTAAGGGCAGACTAAGAAAGTTCATCACCTCTGTAACAGGTGCCAGAAAATGGGAACATTTATTATCTCTAGCAGAAATTTTGTAATGAGACGTTTAATTTTCTCAGGTAAGATAATGTTTCATAATGTCTTTAGGGGATCCCAACACATACACACCAACATAGATGGCCTTACCCCAACACATACAAACATGTAACACACATACCCCAGTGCAGAGACACACAGATATTCCCCATCATGATGAACAACATCAGAATTCTATAGCTCCCAAGGTCTACGAGGCTCTTTCTCTGTCAACTACCCAAATCTGATCAACTACCAAATCTATGTGATACTTTCATTTATTCGCTTGCTTTCCAAACCAGTGGTCTTTCTCTTTGGCACAGGCACTTTCCTTCTAAGGAATAAGAACCCCACCTTCCCTCAGGTCCTTACTTACACCCAACATAGTGCTTTACTTCCTCAGAAAAAAAAAATCCTGTCCTCTTCGTTTGGACCTCAAATTAGCAATAGGATTCTCCAAGCCCCAGGCCTTGTTGGAGGAAGTATGTCCCTATGTGGTTAGGCTTTGAGGTCTCCTTTGTTCAAGCTACACTCAGGGTCGCATACAGCTGCTTCTGCTGCCTGCAGATGAAGATGTAAAGCTCTCCTTTCCTTCTCCAGCACCATGTCTGCCCATATGTTCATTATGCTACCTGCCATGACAGTAATAGATTAAACCTCTGAACTGTAAGCCAGCCCTAATTAAATGTTTTTCTTTATAAGAGTTGTCACCATCAATAGAAATCCTAACACACTCTATGAGACCAGAATCATTATGGTCAGAAATAGGCTGACCCTAAAGAGTAGAGATAGTTTCAGTGAGAGACACACACAACAGAATAAGTCGGGAATAACCAATATTTTATACGTCTAGGTGATAATGCTTAAAAAATAACAAAGTAATTAAGAAGAAGTCTCTATAATCATCACACCAAACTTAAATTTATGTGGAAACACGTGTGAAAAACAGTTCAAGTAATTCTAGAATTTTGAGCAGCCTTGGATAAAATAATGATCCTAAAGACTTTAACAGCAGAGTTGTGGTTACAAGCAAGCGTGCTAACAGAACTCTTCTCGTTGTAGAGCACTGACCACTTCATTACATTTTGTGTTCTCAACTTGAAAATTGTATTTCAGAAAGATTCTTTTTAAATCTACAAACAGGGAGTTTACAGATAAATTTCCTTTAAAGGAAGCCTCAAAGTCAAGCTTGATGTTCTCCATTGTCTCTATAATTTCTGCCCTTTCTGGATTACCTTCACTACACATATAAGCCTTCTTTAAGTGTGAATCCTATAGGTCCCACATCATTGATCAGACAAATATCAATACTTCTTTTTCTGCACACAATATAACAACTTGTCAAAAAGTGAAGATGGTATATTCTTACAATTTTGCGTGAGGATTTTGAATCGAGACTATTCAGTTTGAAGGCTGTCATTGACCACATCGTGAAATCACTTAACTTCCTCATTTTCTGTATTTGCAAAATCAATAATTATTATTATCATTTATTGTTAACTAATCATTAACAAGTCCCCCAAAATCTGGCCTGCTCTAATCTTACAATGGCATCTGAATGAATGTTAACTATGATCATACTATAATGCCAATAGTTCTTTTCCATTCACATGATAGTTCAGTGACTGATTGATCTTGAATATTTGCGTTAATGCCATCTATCTATATATGTTCCTTAGTTATTAGTAGGGACGGAAGAATACAAAAATTCTTTTATTCTACTTTGGTTTTGAGACAGTTTCACTATGTAAATATCCCAAGTGGGCTTAGAACTCATTAAGCAAAGCAGACAACTCCCTCCCCATACCTAATTCTCTATTCATAGATTCGAGAATACTAGGATTATGGATATGCCCCCTCCAATAACCAGCTTAATCAGAAATTTTGAATGATGTCTAACACAGAATTCGGTCCTACTACAGGTAACTTAGAAACAAACCAACCTTGGGAAAACTAGAGAAACACTCCAGTCTCCTGAGCACCTTCACCAGTCCTTTTCCATGCTATGTCTGCTACTTTCTTTTAAAATAACACATTCTCAAACATCAAAGTGTGCATTCATCTCACCTTGAAATTCATCAGAAATAAGCAGGTTGTGAAAGACATGAATCTGAATGGCCTTTCAGACCTGTGCAAGACTATGAACACAGGAAGAGATAAACAGTAGATATGTATCCAGAGCTGAACTTTGTCAATACAGAGAACTATTATCCTTCTCCTAATATCAAATATTTTCATATTCTAAATACCAGAGATATTAGAGTTAAGTTCATTTAACAATATTTTCAGAACTCAGCAATCACTAAATCCTTAGATATTTGCCTGGGAGTTGAAAACATATTCACACAAAACCCTGCACACAAATGTCCACAGCATCTTTATCCATCATTGATAAAACTTAGAAGCAGCCAGATGGCCTTCAACAGGTGAACGAATAACCCAGTGGCTGTATGTCCTTCATGACAAAATGTCATTCAAACACAAATAGACATTAGCTAGTGATCTATGACAAGGCTTTAAATGCAAACTGCTTAATGAAAAGCCTACATCCTGATAGGATTTATACTATATCTAATTATTAAAAAGGCAAAACTATCAGGCAGAGTAGGACATGCGGCAGACACTATAGGGAGGGTGGCTATATATATATATATATATATATATATGGAGGGGAGTGAGGGAAATGGGAGACTGCCCGGGAAAGAGGAAACAAAAAACATACTGTACATGTATCAGATTGTGAAGGAACAAAATTACTAATACAAATATAAAGATTTTCAATGTAAATCAACTTTTAAAAATAAACATTTCCACAGAAATGCCATTTTCCCTCTATAGTTGCTGATAAAAGTAACAATTTGCTAATACTTACATAGCTCTTTCTTAAACACACTTGCTCATACACTGAGCAATCTTTTATAGTTTATCTAGTTCATTCCATCCAATTTCCTATACATTCTAATAGCACCATCTGCTAATTTCTCTTCATTAAAATGTTAAAAACAGTTCATTAGTTCCTTAGAAAAAGACTTTGGCATATACTACCTACAAGCTCTACATTCATTTTCACATAGAAAAAAAATAGTTTTGAAAAAATTCTATTACAGTGTTCATATTTATATACCACAAAAAAGTCTTCAGCAGAATTTTTTTATAAACTGTGTTGCAATCTTACCAGTGTTCTTTGGTTCAGTATAAATGATATGGTAAATTTGCATTCAAATTCTTGGAACTTTTCAAATCTGTTTCCCATTTAGCTGGCCAGCCAAAAACAATATTTTCATTTGTAAGCAGCTGTTTCATAATCAGTTCTTTTGTACTATGTGGAATTCCATAAAAGATAAAAATTTTATTGGAAATATAGGAATTGCATTAACCTGCTGAAAATCATTGATTAGTTTGTGTATTCTGCCATAGAGTTTAGCTTACAAGGAGAGATTTTAAGGAAAATTTAATCTTGTGTCCAAATAAAACAGTACTTTAAACATGAGGTCATCTAAACATCTGTCTTCAATAGATCACTGAGGATTTAAATCAAAAGTCTGCTAAACATGTACAATCATTTTGAAAATAAATAACAGGACAAATTTTGTCTTGATTATGATTATCATGCATTTTAAAAAGGAAACATTTATTGTAATAAGAAAAGTCTGAACTAATTTAAACTTTATTGACATCAAGCTAGAATAGTTTCAGACAAGAGTAAGAGGTATTTCATTTACTTGATGCTTGATAATATGTCTTAACTTTTCAACAGTACCTGGTGAAATTTTACTCACAAAGGTTAATTTAACTACATATTTCCAATCATAAAATATCTAAGTAAAAAAATTTCAAAACAGAAATTTTTACATAATAACTTTCTAATAAACAGTGGACTTTCAAAAATAATTGAAGAAGCCCTACCTATTGATTCCTTGCTTTATGCTTCAAATGAAAAGAATATGGCTAATCACAAAAGACAATTAAGGCACTAAATTTACTCCAAGGATTTATAATCAGCAAAGGCAGATGGTTCTAAATAAAATTAACTATATCTTACTGTAAAATTTAATATATATATATATACTATAGTAATAATATACTATTATACATATATAAATATATATATATATTAAGTATGAGTTTCCTATTCTGCAATGGGATTATTTATAAATCAGCTAAATATTTGAGGTAAATTAGTTTTAAAAGTAAACCACACAGGAGCTGGAAAGTTGTCTCAGAGGTTAAGAGCACTGGCTACTTTTCCAGAGGACCAGGTTCAATTTCCAGAATTCACATGCAGCTCACTGTCATATAACTGTATGGAACTCCAGTAAAGGAGATCCAGCATCCTCTTCTGTCTTCTGCAGGCACCAGGCATGAAATCGGTACACATACACATATGAGTGAAATGCTCATATACGTAAAATAATAAAATACTTTTAATTTTAAAACAAACCAAACAGCTAATTGTTGAAAAGGTTTCTACCAATGGGTATCCCCGTCATGGTCTTGACCTCTTTGCTCCTCCCACTCTTTGACTGGACTTTGAGAGCTCAGCCCAGTGCTCCGCTGTGGATCTCTGCCTCTGCTTCCATCATCAATTGCTGGATGAAGGTGACATTTTGGTGACATTTAAGATAGTCACCAATCTGACTACAGGGCAAGGCCAGTTCAGGCTTTTTTTTTTATTGCTTAGGGACTGAGCTGGGGTCATCCTTGTGGATCCCTGGGTTTCCAGGTTCCGGCTGAGATCACCAACTCTGGCCAGACAGGGAAGGATCCAGCACAGGAACAAACTAGGCCCTCTGAATGTGGGGGACAGTTGGAAGACTGGGACAGACTGTGGGGCCACTGGCAGTGGGACCAGGATTTATCCCTACTGCTTGTATTGGCTTTTTGCAATCCATTCCCTTTGAATGGAAACTTGTTTAGCCTAGATTCAATAGGGAAAGCCTTGGTCTTCCCTCAGAGCAATGTAACTTACCCTGAGGAGTGGGTGGGGCCGTGGTGGAAGGATCATGGAGGGAGTGGGAAGAAAAGAGGTAGTGGAAATGGGATTGGTGTGTAAAATAAAAAAAAATATTTTTTGTTTTTGTTTTATTAAATAAAAAAGAAGAAAATGTAGTAAGTATAAACAGTTAAAAAAGCTAAAGAAATTGAAATTTAAACATCATCTAAATGAAATATGGTGAATAATCAGCAGACAATCCCTCTTCAAAGGACATCAACACCTAGATTCGCCTTGCTTTTAGTGGGCTAAGACAAAAATAACCTTAAACAGTGACAGCACCGGCCTTCTGAACCACATCATAGTCTCTTTTTCTCTCCTACTTATATCTTGGCATTGCTAGCTTTGGCCATTGGCAACTTCAAATCACATATTCTGCCTTGGTTTACACAAGTAGTAAGCTTGCTAGTGCACTTAGAGCACCATGTATAGAACTTGATGCAAGGACTGTCAGTTACCTTGGATGAGCATAACCAGAACTTAATTCGACACATTAGCACAAATTCCTGATTTCATCAAAGGAACATCTGCGTAAGCCCCAAACATTTTCACTCTGCTTCTGCTGAGCTGTCTTCTATGAAACTACTCTAGTTTCCCCATCTTCCAAACAACGCTTATCTTTGACCTTCACCCTCCCTGTGCTGTTCAGACCTGACTGAGAGCAGAGGCAAAGAAGTACCAATAAAACCAGCCGAGTAAACAGCTGTAATGATTATGATGATTGACAGCAATATGCTCAGTTCAAAACTGGACATCCAGAAAAGCAAATGTGAGGTGGTTAGAGTAAATGTTTATTTTAAAACTCTTGAATAATTTTAAATTGAAGTCACTAACGTGGCTAGTAAAACACTGTGATAAGTTAAAATACAGAGGAATGCTCTTGAAGATTCACTTTAGAAACTAGAAACTGCCGAGATGTAGAGGTTCATACCTGCAGCCTCAGCACTGAGGATCATCATGACTCTGAGACTAAGTCTACACTTCATATCCCAAGCCAGTGTGGATACAAAATGAGACCCTGTCTCAAGAGAACATGGAAGAAAAACAAGAACTGGCTGCTTAGTAGCACATTCAATTGCTCCAAAGACACCTCAAATATGCACGTCTTGCATTTTCTAACTCTTAACCACTATTTTTATCAAAATATAAACATTAGTAAATTTTTCATTTGCATTTTTTTCTGAGCATATTAATATGACATAGGCCTCACCCTCAAATGCAGTATTGCTCAACTTCGGCTAAACACTGGAATCAGATGGAGCAGTTTAAAAACAAAAAACAACAACAACGACAAAAAAAAAAAAAGGTGAGAACTTAAATCAATCCTTGGAGAAAAATTGAGCTAGTCTGGGGTGTGGTCTTGGCATTAGTATCTTTTAAAGTTCCCTAACTGATTTTCAAGTGTCCAGGCTAAGAACATTTTTGGAGAGAGTCTTGTCAGAAAGACTAAGCATTTATTGCTTTTCCTCTTGGCCAAATGTTGGGGTATATATAATACATGCATTATCTGATTTAACTTAACAGCAACCTATGAAGAAATAGTCTGCTATTATTATTTTCTGAATAAGGACATGAAGATTAGAAAAACTCAAAAATTTGCCCAAGGTTTCACTGGTGTTAATCGGACAGGGTAGAACCCATGGAACTCTGCTCCATTCCAGTGTGGTGACATTATCACCAGCAACCCTCAAAGTACAAACAGCCAGGAAGTAGAACTTTAAGATGACAGATGTTTGTGAATATAAAAGACAAGAATTATTTCCAGGTGGGTTGGAGAAATGGCTCAGAAGTTAAGAGCACTGGCTACTCTATCAGAGGACCTGGGTTCAATTCCCAGCATCCACATGGCAGCTCACAACACATTTACACATAGACATAAATGTAAGCAAAGCACCAATGTACATAAAAAAGAAATAAGTTTTAAAAATTACCTCCAAGGATCTAAAACTACCATAGTAAACCCGATATTAGAAATGTCAGGGGTCGTGGGTCTTTTCAGTTTGAATGTCAGAATGAATTGTAAAGTTTCTCAAAACAGCAGTATCTAAGGCAAATCCCAAGCAGTGTCTAAGACTACTGCATACCTCCCAGTTGTCATGGACACGAAGGAACAATGAAATCATTATTTGACTATTATTATTGTAGTTGCTAGTCAGCATATGATTGCATCTGTAAACTGCATTTTCTGTGTTTCCTATGAATCAGGGGATCCGTCCCTCCTGGTAGTGACAGAACAGCCACAAACAAAACAGTCCATCTCAGGGGAAAGCCATCTTTATCTGTCAGTGTTATTCCTATGAGAAACAGAGCTGCAGGCAGCTGAAAAAACAGTGTGACTGTTTTAAGTTTACAGGTGGCTTATAATGGAAAGTTTTACACACTCAGATTCCTTTTCAAGTTAAAAAAAGTATGGACAGAATGAGTGTGTGTGTGTGTGTGTGTGTGTGTGTGTGTGTAGGGGGTATTTTCATGCAGTGCTTCTAACCAGCTTCCAAAAGCAAAATATCAAATTTTAGAGAAGCTTGGTGAACTGAGCACACGCCTTGTGGCCAACAGGCTCAGCTAACTGTTACCACCCTTTCCACATAGCACACCCCACATGGTCAAAATGAGAACAGCCACTAGACCTGTTAGCACAAGGCCTGGCCTATACCAAACACTCAAGAATGTTTCCTGAATGAATTCAGAGATATTCAGGGGTATTCATTTTAAAAAGACTTGAAAATCAGCTTAGAGACACAGTAACAATGTAATGTTGGCATGCAAATAACAGGAACTCTGCTTCAAGCCCAGACAGAAAATACTTTAATGCATCTTCCTATGTGTTGAGTGTGTGTACATGAGGAAGGCAGGGAGCAGTGTGTGCACATGTGTGCTGTTCATATGGGAGAAGCTGGATGAATGCAGGAGAAGGGTTTGATAACTTCATGAGCATTCACTTTGGGGGCGGCATCGAAGACACCTGTTTTTCCAGCATTTGAGGTGATGAAGAAGACAGGCCCAGTTTATTCTATACTTGGCTCAAAATATCTTTTCCCTGATTTTTCTACCATAACTTAAATTTTACCTAAGAGAAAGTCATAGCTTTTTTTTAAAAAAAAGAGAGACTATAAAAAGATTGATTTGGTATAAATATTTGACATATTATCCATCTAAAACAATGTACAATTAATGCAATGTATCAATTTAGCTACCATTTATGAAACAATATTGAGGATTTTAAAGGTTAGATTAGGAGAGGTAGGAAAAATGGCTCCGCAGAAAAGGGGATTTGCTGCTCTTGCAGAGGACCTGGGTTTGGTCCCCACCAACCAAAGGTGACTCACAATTATCTGTAACTACAATTCTAGGGGGTCCAAACCCTCTTCCAACCTCCACAGGCACTAGGTAATCATGTGGTGCACATACATACATGTGGCCAAAACATTCATACACATAAAATACAACAAACCTGTGGAAACAAATGCGTTAGACTAGTAGGGGCCTGTAAAATGACGGAGTGTGTTAGACATTTAACCTGAAGCTTGGGGAGCAGAGTTGAATTCTCAGAACCCAAGTAAACGTAAGAGAAATATAACTCCACCATGTGCTCTGATATACACACGTATGCCATGGTATGTACGCCATGGCACTCGTGTTCACTCTTACACACACTCACACACACCTAATAACAATAAAAACATTTTTCACTGTTCCAGAAGGCACTGATAAGAGTCAGGCAGGCCGTGAGAAGTGTGGCACCGACCCTGAGAGCACTGAATCTTTGGGCTGAAAGACTAAACCAAAGACAAACACTGCTGAGAAAATGAAAGCTACCAAATTACAACTTGATTAATATTGCTAGGGCTAGAGGAAACAGAGACTCTATAAATAAGGAGCTGCCATCTGAGTAATCTTTTTTACTCAGGGGATACAGGAATAATTCACTTTAAGAAAGGGATGGAATGGGACTAGAGAGATGACTCAGTGGTTAAGAACACTGCCTGCTCTTCCACAAGATCCAGGTTCAATTCCCAGCAACCACACAGCAGTTCACAGCTGTCTCTAACTCAGTTCCAGAGGACCCAACATCAATGCACATAAAATAAAAAATAATTAAATATTTTTTTAAAAAGGAGTGAGAGGGAGTTGGTATGTAAAAAGAGAAAAATTGTTTTAATAAATAATTTACAAAAAGGAAAAGAGGGCAAGGTACTTATTCATCACCTTCATTAATAATTATTGATAAAATGTATTCAGAATGATATTAAATAATTTTAACACACAAAAAGGTATTATAAATAATAAAAATAATAGAATATCTACAAACACAAATTCCCTTCCTTGTTAAAACAAAATGGTCTTGGGAGAGGGACCCTAAATATTTAATAGAGTAACTAAGGCAATATGAACTAGTATTTTATCCCCATAGGTACATGTATCCATCAGGTGTTGATTTAAAGTAAAATTTAAAAGAACTTCTCTTTTTGACCCACTGTGGTACTTAGAAGTCTCCAGAAGCAACTTAGATTCCATTGGGGAAATAAAAAGAACACTTTGGTGAGAAAAAAGATTAATGTCAATGGTATCCAACATTGAGAAGAAAACAAAAGTTTGAGTTCAGTGACATCAGGTTAAATTTCTAGACACTAAACAGAAAAATACATTTTATATAGTAAATTCAGAACCACAGTTTGTGTATAGGCACACATGCATATAAAGCTCTCCTTGTAAAAATTTAATAGTGATGACACCTAGATACTTGTAGGTTAGCAAACACTCCTAACTAAGAGCTTGACACATGTGGATTCTACAGTTCTGCCAGCAACCATGACACCTGTGGAGTCCAGGGTCCTGCCAGCAATCATATGACACCTGTGGAGTCCAGGGTCCTGCCAGCAACCATATACGAAGACTGCATTGCCTCTGTGCTTTATGGAGGAGGTACCAAAGTGACAAGCGCACAGCTATTGCAGTTACTGTGCTAGGGCCTCAGAATCCATATCACTGTCTTTCCACCATTCTCCTTGAGAAGCAAAGTTCACTACAGCATGGATTTTTCTGGATAAGATACCTTCTTTCTTCTATGTGGATATCAGTTGTACTAGTTTCATTGGTTAGCTCCTACAAGATTCTCAATTATTCAATTTTAAGAAAATGATATAATTATACTATTCTAATGATAGTATCAAGGATAAGATACTAAAGATTAAGTAGATGTTTTGTGTAGAGACGACACTTCACGGGAGCAAGAGAATGGAGGCTGAGTACAGTCCCATCAACAGACAAAGATGTAATGAAATGCATAGTAGATATTCACAATGGAATTTTATTCAACTGTAAAGAAAAATTATGAAAACTGCTAGAAAATAGATAAGTGGTTCTAGAAAATATTAAACTAAGAGGAAAGAACCCACACCCAGATAGGAAAACACTGCAGGACCTCTCTTATATGGGGATCCTATCTCCAAATGTGTGTGTGTGAGTGTGTGTGTGAGTGTGTGTGTGTGAGTGTGTGTGTGTGAGTGTGTGTGTGTGTGTGTGTGTGTGTGTGTTGGGGGGGGGGAAGAGTCAAGTAACCAGAGAGAGACCACAAGAGGGAAGAGGACATGCTGAGATGGTGGTAGCATAGAAGATCACCTGACACAAAAGTGTAAAAGAAGCTACTTGGGATTGAAGGGCACAAAGGGGGGTAAAGGCGGGGCCAATGAAGAAGAGAGGAGGACCGTAAAACAGATCCCAGATCCCTGGTGAAGAAAAATTATAATGAAATATAAGAATTTACACGATAATTAGAAGTAAATATTAAAACGAAGGTGAAAAGCATAGGCAAGGACTTTCTGAAAAGAGTGCCAGCTGGTAGTCATGCTTTTAGCTCACACAACTGCAGAGACAAAGGAGTCACTTGATGTCTAGGCATAATTAGGAGAATTGTCATTAGTGTCCATTTATGAGCCCCTCTAACAGCCGACTCCCATTCACAAAGCCCCACTGGCTCTGCCTGGTGCCCTCTTGCTCCTGGCTGCTAGCTCCTTCCCGCTCACTACCAAGAAGCCACTGGACAATGCCTTTTATGAGCAAATTTATCTCATTGGTGCCATATCAAGCTAGCTTTAGAAGGGCAAAGGAATCTACATTTAGGATTAGGAATACTAAGTGCTACAGGGCTAAAAGCTCCAATTAGTGGTATTTCACTTCTAGTACAGGTCTGCCAAAGTGGACGAATTGACACAGCACATTCTAGAGAGAAAAGCATCCTGATATCAACCTACTCCCCTAAAGCAACACATTCCTATAAGAATGCCTACATATTTAAGGCACCATAACACACACACACACACACACACACACACACACACACACACACACACACACACCACTGTTCCTTTTATAAATAGTATAACTCTTTTCAAGGAATTACCTCTTGTTTTCACTAGTTATTTCTATTGCTCTTTGTCAGCATTTCTTCGATTTCTGCCCTGGTCTTTACTATTTCTTTACATCTATTGATTCAGGTTTTTGCTTTGTTGGTCCAGGGCTTACCATAGGGCCCTAGCTGATGTGGAACTTGCTATGTAGAGCAGACTGACCTCAAACGCACAGAGATCTTCCTGTGCTGGGATTAAAGGTATGCACCACTACACCTGGGCACGTGTGATTTCTAAAGACTCAACCTGCCCATAAAATGGTTCTATAGAGCCAGGTGCAAGTCTTTAGCTATCAGGAGGGAAGAGAATTGCTTGAACTCAGTGTAACCAAGATACAAGAACCATTTCTTTAAAAAAGGACTTTACAAAACTGTACAACCATTTCCTTAATTATGTAAGTAATAAAATGCAGAAAACTGGGTTTATAAAAGAAAGTATTTTGTTGTATATTTGCACACAGAAGACTAAGTACTCTATTAATGGTATATCAGATATTCTGCTGAAGAAGTTGCTCTCAACCTGTGAGTTGTGATCCTTAGAGGTTGCATATCAGATATCCTGCATATTAGATATTTACATTACTATTTATAACAGTAGCAAAATTACAGTTATAAAGTAGCAAAAAAATAATTTTATGGTTGGGGTCACTGAGGAATTGTATAAAACATCACAGCTTTAGGAAGGTTGGAAGTGCTGTGTTAGAGAGAGTAAATCATGATGGCTAACACGGAGCCACTCTCATTTAGACATACCCTAGGTCCAAAACCAAAAGTTTTCAGAGTTGGACAGTGTCCCTCTATTAGTAAAATAGGATGCTGTGAAGGAGCTCTGAGTAGTTGGCCACCAGAAGTCACTTCCTCTACTGCTGCCATACACATTCTGGACAGAGAAGGATGCATAAGCAAAGTACGTCTCAGTGGGGCTTTACTGCTCCATGGAAAGCGCTGTATTAATTGAGTGGCTGCTATAGTCCAACCACTTGCTGTCCTGGACACACAAAATGTAGAAAATATGATCTCTACCTAACAAGCAATCTCTTTGTAAAGGATGTTTACAGTGTAGGCTTAGGAATAAACCACAGGGAAAACAGAAAACAAACACTAATGCAGTGGTAAAGTGCAAGCTTGAAGAGTGGACACAACATTGTACACTATTGTAAGCATGGCCATGGACATATTATAAGTATGTATGTATGATATTAGATTATTGCTATTGACAGGACAGATGGACCTTCTACCTACAGAAGAGATAAACCCAACAAGAATCCCATAGATATTAAAAACATTTTTTAACTGAGATGCCAAGATGTTTACTCTTTTCTTCATTGTCTTGTCGTTCTCTCTGTTGAGGTTCTAATCCCAAGCAACATCTGCAGATGTTATGGGCAAACATGGGGAAAGCATGCTACTCACTAAGGAATGCTGTCAACAGACAACTTTGGTGTTGATTTCTTATCATAGCTAAAATTTGCTTCATAAAAAGAGAAATACAATAAAAAAAATCACTAACCAGTCTATTCTACTTCTTATACGGAGCACTTCCCACAATTATCCTCATTGCAACTGTCCTAAAATTCCTAAAATTCCTTACCTGCATCCACGTCTCACTAAGAAGAGATGAAAAAGTTTTATTTCATAGTCATTAAACTAAAAGGCATTTTTTGAATCCATAAAAAAGTTGCACTGCCATCATGTGGTTAAAAGTGTGTTTACAGAAACTAAACTTTAGTATTTCTTACTAACAAACCAAATCTACAACGCAGTATGGATCAATCTAGATTTTTGTATTTGAAATTTGTATTTAAATCATACTTCTCTCCAATTTCTTGTGTTAAATGACACTGCGTTAAAACAGAAACAACATTCTCAATATCTGAATCAGATACAAAAATAAACCAGCTATGTATTTGGTATGTCTGGTCTTGATGATAGAAGTTTATAATTTACTATTGCCATAATATACACTCTAGCCATAATAATTTTGGAGAACCAACCAGATTACAGATCCTGCAGTTCTATACGTAATGTATAACATCTTTAAAACAACAAATATGATATTTATCCAAATTTCTCAACAATCTTTGCTTGATCCACGACTCTAAGCCCCAAAGAAAGATGACCATAAAACAGTATAGCAAAAAGAAATAGTTTCCTCCATCTCTCTCTATTACTACATCTAACCTATTTTTCCATATATAACCGAAAATCATAGTTAAAAGAACATTTTTAATTCTAAACTGTGGTCCTCTGTACTTTTCAATTATAGAATTTTCTAGATTTCCTCAAGGAATCTGAATGAATCTGTTGCAAATGTAACCGAGTCTATATAAAAAGTTAAACAGCTCTAGAGCTAAGTCTACCTAGTTTCTTAAGCAATTCATCTAAGTTATAGGAAGACAGCGCCATCTATAGGTCTGCATAAGTAGAGAAGGCTCAGTTTAGGTTTCTGTTGGGGATGCCACTGTGATACACTATCCTTAACAGGAAGCTCTGAAATAATCCTGTCCACCTTCAAGTCTCTGGAGATAATATTAACTTATTACAAAGTGCTTTAATATTTCTCTATTCCAATTTTCCAAAATAGCAATAACAACATCAACACAAAGCAGCAACACTCATCGCTTTTCTGTGATTGTTTCCACTCTTTGCGGTCTATAAATATTGGTAACTAATGAAGAAATATTAGCATGCTGGTAGGTATTTTCCTGCCCCTAATGTATTCACCTTATAGAACTCTTTGTGGGCATAATTTCCCTGTAGATGTCATCTAACTCTGTTAAAACACAGAAAAAGAAGACACATGTTCACATTACAGAACTGCAGTTTGTATATGTACCAGGCTAAATCCATTCGTGCTTCTAACCCAAACTGGCTACTCCTTCAGAAGACAATATTGAAGATATATCCACTTCAAAGCTTAAAATGCCTTCCTTTTCTATAGCTAAGCTCCACCATGCTCAGTGGCAAAGTTCTGGCACCAGTGAGTCACTCATGGCTATTACTGGGTTAGATATGGGTTCCACTCACAGATGGTAACTAAGGCTGGGATATTCTTAACCAAGCATATGTGAAGGATAACAGAAAAGACATGCCTGCTAAAGTTGAAATACATTCTGTGCAAGAAGAATCTCACACTTGAGCTAGGTCTGATATCTAAAGATCCCGTGGAGGCGAGGAATGGTCAGGCTACATCACCCTCAGGCTCTGATTGGTCACCAATACTCAACTTCCCAAAGCAAATCTGGGTTCTTAACCCAGTAAGCAAAAAGCAATGGTAAACATGGGTTGCCTACATTATTTCCCAATCTGCCCCAGAAAATGTAGAGTCGTTTGCTGAGAATGCAAGTTTTGAAAATGAAAATAAAAACAGCGAGAGAGAGGGGAGAGAACGTAGAATTTAGGTTTTATTCTTTGTCACTAATCTTCAATAAGCAACTTAATTTCTCTGAGATTTACTTTCCTCGTCTTTAAGAAATCACAAATTAATATAGGTGATTTAAGCAGAGTAAAATACTTTGAACACAGTAAACCATAAATATTAGCATTCAAGAAGATTTGTCTTATCAGTTCTTATTGATTTTATCATGCTAATCGATTATGATAACTGCAAAACATGTACCCAACCTAAGCAAACATGCAAGAAAATCCATTTATGACTGCTTTGGTTGACAAAAAGAGTGAGTGTGGCTGAAATCAAAACAGTAATGAGTGCAACTATACAACCAAGAAAAAACAGCATCTGAAGGTCTGGGATTTCAAAATATGTTCCAGACTGTCTTTGCGAATCACTAGAGCCCAGCTGAGTACCAATCACGTGTTACCTCTACTGTGTTCATTAGCAATGTGACTCTGAAAACTACAGCCTGGATGAGAGTAGCTGATGAGCTCCTAAACCTAGCTGAGGAGCCCTGAGCAGATGGTAGCCTCAGGGAAGGAAGAGACAATTTTCTTTAAGGATGTGACCTTAAAGAAAATATATTATGACCAGTTCCCATGAGTATATTGTCAACACAAATTGGATTCAGTGGGTTATTCTTTTAAAGATTTATTTATTATGTATATAGTGTTCGGCCTGTATGTATCCCTGCAGGCCAGAAGAGGGCACCAGATTTCATTCCAGATAGTCATGAGCCACCAATGGTTGCTGGGAATTGAACTCAGGACCTCTGGAAGAGCAACCAGTGCTCTTCACCTCTGAGTCATCTCTCCAGCCTTTGGTGGGTTATTTTTAAAAAGAAGATGGGAGATGGGAGTAGGCAGGAAGTGGAGGGTGGTCTGGGAAGAGTCCTGGAGAGAAAGAAAGGCAGGGTATTCAAAATACATGGTATGCATGTATAAAATTCTCAAAGAGTTAATATTAGACTTTTAAAAAATAAAAGAAATGTGTTTCTTCAGGGAACAAAGAAGTTGCAGATACAGACCTGGGAGTCACTGCAAACAGTTACACGTCAGTCAGAGGGCAGACGACATTTGTCAGGGAGATAATAGGCAAACGTGTGGATAGTCAGCAAAGGAGGCCGGAAAGGATGCAAAGGCTGCGTGTAGTAGCAAAAACTGACTCTCTAGAGACAGAGCCCACAGCACTGCTGCAAACTCAAGCCAGCCTGGTGCGTAAAGAGAAGCCAGGCAGCCCTAGCCACAGACTAACTCTGCCAAATGAATGAACGAATGAACAGGAAGAAGGCTGCAAATAAGCATCAAGAACAACCTCAAGAAGAAAAAGTAAAAATATGTAAAATTCTTCCTGTGTGAGATAAATCTGAGAATGAAAAATGGCATATACATTTTTCAGCAAAAATGGATACACCAGTTATAGTAAGTTGAAAATCAAATGAGAAAACTTTCAGAGAGGTTGACAATGGGAGACAAAAAGACCACAGATTGAGATATGAGTTTGAGAAACACAATATAAAGGAAGTTATGAGTCTAGCTGCATCCCTAATCAAGACACACCTAGGGGCTGGGGAGTTGGCTCAGTGAGCAAAGTGCTGAGCAAGCATGAAGACATGAAACAGAATTTTTAATATGTGATTTACTGTAGTCACATTGGTGGAAGGGCAAGGAAAGGCTGAACTAGTGGCCTATTTCTAAAACATTAGGGAAAGTTGTTTTATGTCAACTGAATAATGTACGCATAGAGATAGCAGCAAAACTTTTAAAAGTTCCCCAGAATAAAATGAGAAATTTTTTGAAATGTAGTTATGCAACTCCCATTTTGTTCTTTAATTCACATTCTTGAAAACAAAATTTTTCTTAAAGAGAGACAAGACTACATTTTAATTAACACATACCGTTTAAAGGTATTTTATAATTAATTTGAGCAATAGAGTTGCTTCCTCCTCTGTGGTTAAACTAAAGGGGATTTTTCCCTCCCTAATTATCCAGATAATAGGTTCCAGCCTCCCTTTGATGTACCACAAGGGCTCACCTGTTTCACTACAACCTGCTATTTATTATCAAACAATTACAGTTCCTCAAATCCTGAATTTCCAAAGGTGTCATTTATCCAAATCACATGTGTGCCCCCTTTGCACTCATTCTGAGAAAGAAATTTCCTTGATCAAAAATTTAACCTTGATTACCCCCTGGAGTATTGGCTCCTTTATTCCCAACTACAAATTAGAATCCAGAAGGCTTCTAGTGCATGTGCCATTAATGCATCGCCTTTAACTGTATTTAAACCATTATGACAGGGCAAAAAGTAGAAAATATTTTGGAAATGAAGCATTTAAGGTATGGAAGAGCTAGAATTTTTTAAATTAAGATTTTAAATTATTCTATATTTTTTAACCATTTTGGTTGAAAGTCTTTGCAGTCTCTTCCTTTTAGAATCAGAAATAATTTTATATGCTCTCAGAATCAATCTCTTAGGAACCTGTCCATGAATGAATTCCAGAAGGGTCTTGTTGGAGAAGACTGCTTGTTTAGTTCCCAGCTGCTCAGCAGCTCCAAAATAATCACACAGAAACTGTATTAATTAAATCACTGCTTGGCCCATTCTCTCTAGCTTCTTATTAGCTACTTCTTACATCTTAATTTATCACATCTCTATTAATCTGTGTATCTCCAGGAGGCTGTGGCTTACCTGCTAAAGTTCCACCTGGAGTCTGTCTCTGGCGGGGGAGGGGGAAGAGGCTTCTGCCTGACTCCATCTCCTTTCTCCCAGCATTCAGTTTAGTTTTCCCTGCCTAGCTCTATTCTACTCTATCATGGGTTCAAGACAGTTTCTTTATTCATTAATGTAATCACAGCATACACAGGAAAATCCCACATCAGGGTCTGACACTTCACTCTCATTTGCTGAAAGTCATTCATGAAATTACAGTTCTCAAAGTACTCAAGCTGTGTTTAACACAAAATTAGAAAACTTTCTCCCGCAGAATAATATGATCACAAAATTATTTTCAATCAGAGCAATGGCTTCCAGGAAGATGGACAAAGTGGAATACAGAAATCGATGAAGACATGGGTTGTGTGCCTACATATCATAAGGACAGGATGAGGCTGAGGCTAAGTAGGAATGGACACAACTGTTGGAGAATCAGTGTCATAAGAGTACAGTGACCCTGTACACGGGAATAAGCTCCAGGGTGGCACTGTGGGTAGAGGACTGGAAGACTTGAAAAGAGTAAGTTTCTGAGAGACTGCAGAAGGGCCCTAGGTTTGCCAACATGAAAGGGATTCAGTATGTACAAAGTCTAGTGGTAAATGTACAAGTAAACCTGGCAAGCCCTAATAATAGAAAGATGTCCCAGGAAACCAGAGCAACTTCAGCAGAACCCTCAGGAGATTCTGACTTTAGGTGCAAAAGCTTCATCATGAGCATTTGGGGTAAATAAGCATCTGAGTGGACTTGGAAGGATCATACAAAAACAAACAAACAAAAACAGAAAACCTCTTGGGCTTTCAGAATGTGTAGACGGGAAAAAGCTAGTGATTAAGAAAAAGGAGGCAGAGCTGGAGCGATGACTCAGCAGTTGAGAGAACATACTGTTCTTGCAGAGGACCTGAGCTCAAGCTCCAGAATCCCCTCTGGGCAAACCCCAGGCCTCTGACCTCAGAGGGCACAGGCATTCATACATTCATGCATACCCACACTCAAAACACACATATATACATAACTAAAAACAATAATAACATAAATCTTTATTTAGAAGAGGAGGAGGCAGGCTGTCTGAAGAGAATCAATCATCCTAGATCCAAGTAAGAGCTGTCCACAGGAATGACAGTGAAACCTCCTAGAACCTGCTGATGTGAAAATGGAGTTTGGAAGATAAGGATTTCAGTGTGTAGAATTCAGCCATTGTTGTTGTTGTGCTTTCTGGTAATCATGGGTAGCTTTTTAAGCAACAGGAAAAGAATAAGAAGGAAGAGGAAAAAAGGAGGAGGTGCAGAAAATAAGGAAGAAAATAGAAGAGGAAGAGGAGGAGGAGAAAGAGAAAATGGAAGAAAAAAGAAGAGAGAAAAGTAAAGCACTGCGTCAGGATGCTCAGATGTTGAGTGTGGCTACTTCCTCCTTTTTCCAGAGCCCCTTTTCAGTCCAAAATTGGCCCAGCTGCATACGAAGGCCCTGGATGGATTGGCATTAAAATAACTAGATTTTATTTTGAATAAAAGTGCAACTTGTTCCCTCTAGATAAGTATAACATTGTTTAGTGAACACATTAAAGAACTGTATTTGTAAATAACGAGTTTTTAAGAAATATAAAATACCAGGAGCTACAGAGAGTAAGAGAGAGTAGACACAACTCCTGAAAATGTCTAACAATCCCTCCTCTATCCCTAATTAAAAATGGTTGCATGATTGTATAACCAGAGACATGCTTCTTATTCTCTGTGTCCTTCCTCCAGGAATAGGGATTATGATGTTGTCTGCCTTGTGGAGATGTGAGATGATTAAAGATATTAATTCCTAGTCAGGCAGTGGTGGTGCACGCCTTTAATCCCAGAACTTGGAAGGCAGAGGTAGGGTGATCTCAGTGAGTTTGAGGCCAGCCTGGTCTACAGAGGAGTTCCAGGACAGGCAACAAAGTTACACAGAGAAACACAATCCCCCCCCCCCGCAAAAGATATTAATTTCTGTGGCGTTTATAACTAACTGGGATTGGATATTCAATGGGCATTAGCCTAGAAGTGATTAGCATATAAGACTCAATACGTATGTGCTGGCTAATGTATGTTGACTTGACATAGGTTAGAGTCATCTGAGAGGAGGGAGCCTCAGTTGGGAAAATGCCTCCATAAGATTGAACTGTATTCCTTGCTCGTGCTCCCCCTCCTTCTGCTCCTGATTTGGACCTTGAGATTTCTGTCCGGTGCCTGAGTCTGAAAAAGCATGGGATAAAACCGGACTTGCTGAACATAGCGGACAATGAGGACTACAGAGAACTCAAGAACAAGGGCAAGGGGTTT
>NC_022009.1:56436784-56449872 GCF_000317375.1 Microtus ochrogaster | reverse complement strand
CGGGGAGGAGGCGGAAATCCTCAATAAATAAATAAATTAAAAAAAAAGAAAAAAAGAAAAGCAACTGAGATACTAGACACAGAAAAAAAAAAGATTGAACTGTAGGCAAGCCTTAGAGCTTCTTAATTAGTGATTGAAGGAAGAGTGAGTGGTGCTGATGTGGGAAGTCATTCTGTGTATGTGTTGCTTTTATTGGTTAATAAAGAAGCTACTTCCAGCCAATGGCTTAACAGAATATAGCCAGGCTGGAAGAGATATATATAGAGAGAGTAGGCAGAGTCAAGGAGAAGCCACGTAGGCCCTCCAGAGACTGTTGCTGGATGGAACTTTACCTGGTAAGTCAGAGCCATGTGGTAATATACAGATTAATAGAAATGGGTTAACCAAAGATATATGAGCTAGCTAGCAATATGCTTAAGTGATTGGCCAAGCAGTGATTTAAATAATATAGTTTCTATATGATTATTTTGGGTCTAAGCAGCCAGGAACAAATAAGCAGCCTCCCACAACATGGTGCCATCCCTGGGCTGGTGGTCCTTGGTTCTGTAAGAAAACAGGCTGAGCAAGCCATGGGGATCAAGCCAATAAGCAACATTCCTCTATGGCCTCAGCATCAACTCCTGCATTCAGGTTCCTATCCTGTTTCAGTTCCTGTCCTGACTTCCTTCAGCAACAGACTATGGATATGGAAGTGTAAGCTAAATAAAACCTTTTCAAATTGCTTTTGGCCATGGTGTTTCATCACAGTAAAAGACTAAGACAAAGCATTAACCTAGAACTTACTGGCATTTCACATCCAATAGACTGGCATTTAATACTCAGTGGACACTAGCTAGTTTAATATTTGCATTAAATAAGTTAATTAGAATGTTAAGGGAGGAAAACACTTGCAAAATATTTATGGGAAAAACATTCTCAAGCCAGACTTGGTAGATGCTTCATATTTCAACAGAGAAAATGACAGAAACAAGTGTCAGGCATTGGAAATCAAGGTACAGGCAGCTTATTTAGCAGAAACCAAAAGAAATGCCTATACAAAAGACAGAAAGCTAAAGTGAGGTAGGGTGAGGGCACATTGTAAGAGCTACAGAATTCATTCTCTTGCCACCTCTGTGCCCACTCTGATCCACAGTGAAGGCCAAAAGCATTTTACTTGCCTCTGTCTGCCACACAGCTCGAGCCCTCCCACTCTCTGGAGTACTTTTGCTCAAAGATCTAACACGGTGCATTTAAAGTCACCAACCTGAAGCCTACCTAAAATGTCGACTCTGGTGTATTCACACTTGGGAGAAGCCAGAAGATCAGCATTTTAAGCAAATATCCAGGAGCCACTGTATCTCCTGTTTATTGTTTGCTTTTTAAGATAGAGTCTCACTATATAAACCACTCTGGCCTGTAACTCAACAGAGAGAGGCCTGCCTTTGCTTCCCAAGCGTTGGGATTAAAGGTGAGGTCACCATACCCAGCTGGCATGGTATTTCTTGCTATTCCTCCACAGGCAGCACTTTGAGTAACGAGGATGACTTAACATCTTCTTTCCCCAGTCTGCAGTGTGGTTCTCATCATTGAGTTCTAGGACACACACACACACACACACACACACACACACACAGGCCTGAACATTATGTTGTTATTTAAAGCTAAGATCATAGATTTAAAGAATAGTTTGGATGAAAACAACTTACTTGTGGGAAAGGCACAAAGTGACTGAGAAAGTTGTGAAGGTCGAGCATGCCTCCAGGGCACCCACTGGCTGAAGAAGTCACTAGCTGGAAGGCTGGAAAGTAGTCAGAGTCCTCTGGAAGAGAGACTGTGTTTGTGGTCCCTGGAGGGAAACTAGCCTGGAGGTCTTCTAAGGAAGGGTTAGACTTGGAGAGCTAGCAATAAGATCCTAGAGAAGTAGGAGGAAGGCTGTATAGTTGGTGCAATGAAAGAGAATTCTGCGGAACACATCTTAGGAGTTCCCTTGATGAGGACATCTGGCAGACTCTGGCAGCCCAAATGCCCTGGTGTTTAGATAGGAAAGTCTTTGACAGGTCAAGAAGAAAGACCATATGCATAGGACAGAAAGCCTGAGAGCACAGATTATTCCATACAAATTATGATGAAGGCTGAAAAGATGAGGTTAAGAGTACATGCTGTTCTTGCACAGGGCCAGAGTTCAGATCTAAGCTCCCATGTAGGCAGCTCACAGTTACCTGTAACTCAAGATCCAGAAAATCAAAGCCCTCTTCTGGCTTCTGCAGGCACACACACATTTGTGCATACACACACACACACACACATGCATACACAAAAAGATTAATTTTTAAAACAATCCAGTGCCTATTGACTTGCTTGAACACAACCTTTATCACATTAGACAAAGTTATTACTGGTAGCAACATCTAGACATCTACAAGATCTAGCTGTAACTATAAGCCCTAAACTGGCTTTAGAAGGATGCTAAGAAGCTGCTAACCATCAATACCTTTAGTCTTTTAAATGCAAACATCACAAGCCATCACATAATAAAAGAGAGATATAATGTAAAATACACGTATTTCCCCTTTCATGGCGTGTCTAGCTAGTTTTTCTTTTTTTCCTCTTAAGTTCCCCAAGCCACATGTACCACCACCATCCAATAGTGATAGGTTATTTAGTTATTTGGTAGAGGCGGGTTCCTATCAACACTGGATAATTTTTAGTCTATCCTTATTTTGAACTAAAAATAATTGCCCACCCCCACTCCAGAAAGGTCATTCAAGAGAAGAGCATGAATACTTGGAAGAGTATTGTATTAACTGATTAATTCTCATTTACATTAATGAGGATATAGGTGGCATTGATACATCTGTACCAAATGCTTATCCAAGAATTTCAGCATAAATAGTATTAGAGTCTAATCAACTTTTCAACATTGAGTGTGCCTAATACATACTGTGATTATACAAACCAACAGCGATGCTTGTAAGTCACTGGGCATAGCTTAGAAGGCTAGCCAACTTCATTTTCCCTGTGGTCTATCTGAGTGTTCTTTGCTCAGGATCACAGAGTTAGAATCATTCATATATATATATATATATATATATATATATATATATATATATACATATATGTATGAAACAAAGGCTTCATTTCATAATTATAGCATCTTAAAGTATGCAGTCTCTAAGTGACATATCTGTATGCTTAGGGTATCCCTGAGATGCAGCCAGTTCATGAAGTGTAACTAGTCATAATTTGAAGCAGTCCATTTTTTTTTAAAGTTCAAACTTACTTAAAAATAAATGATACCAGTCAAAGTTATGTATTGGACATCTTCAGGTCAATTTTAGTATTTACCATTGTTATTACAATAAAATTAAAAGAATAGATACATTTATAAAAATTATTATGGTCTAATTATGGCAATTAAATTATATATTTAAAATGCATCATGGTATATGAGAGCAAATTTCCAACCAACTCATCTTTAAATATCTTAAAGATATCTTTAGATATCTTAACTTTAAAATATCTTCAAAATGTGTGCACATAACTTAATAGTGAGCAACTTCCTCCAGCTGCATTTGACAGTATTTATTCCCAAGACAGGTTTTAACAGATCTTTTTTGTAAAGCTTCTCCCTACCTCATAGCTCTCCAGAAATTAAAGTGAGGTCATGACATCAAAGGTGTTTAAATATGTCAGCATGTACGTTTAATTTTAGTAGACCTATGTATGGCATACACACAGCCCCAAGAAGTACAGTATACAGTAGTAATCCCCGTGAAGAGAGGCAAGGTTTATGTTAAGATCCTCTCTAGCTTGGAGCTTGGAAGAAAATAGCTATGAAACTTAAGACCGAACTGGATTCCTTTTCAAGTAAAACAACTGACAAAGGAAGAAGAAAAGGAGGGGAGTAGGAAGTTTCCTCAAAGTCCCAGCAAGTTTCAGGGACTGGCGACTCCCTTCACGCTGTGAGAACAGAGAAAAGCAGGAACCTGCAAGCGGGGCGGCTAGCGGGGGCTGCACCCGAAAAGAGGACTGGGCCGCTCTCCTCCTCAGCTCTCTGCCACCTGAGTGGAAGACTTAGGGGCCGCGCACGAAACTCCGTTGGAAGGCCAGTCAGTCTTAGGGTCCTTGTGGGGGTACGGCGGGGAGCGGCTAGCGCGCTGGGGAGCCGGCCGCCTTACCTGCAGAGGCTCCGGCCATGACCTGCCGGGAAGCATCGCGCAGTAAGCTGACGTTGGAGGCCGACATCTTCGCGGCTGGGGGTCCGGGTGGCCGAGGCGCCCAAGCGAGCTCCTCTGAAGGCCGCTGGCGATGGAGACCGGGCCCCGTCGGTCCTCGCTCGGGCTGCGCGGCCGAGGTCCAGCTAAAGAAGGCGGCGGTTCGGGCACAGGCTCGCCGCGAGGTCGCCGAACCTGCTCCCCGCTGCCCGTGGCTGCCCTTTCATCGGCGCTGGAGGGGGGACACTGGCAACGGGAGGGGAGGGGTAGGAGTCCAGGCTTGAGCTCCTAGCTAGGGGCTCAGGAACTTGTCTATCAAGACCTCCAGCAGAGTTTGTCTATCTGGCTGGGCGCCTGAGATAACTAACTGTGAAGCAGCAGCTGGCGACCCTTGCCCTCTTAGCAGCCTAGAATGCAGTACAGTTCCAAAGACGGGAAAATGAATACATAAGTTAGTTATCCAGAAATTAAAGAAATTAAACTAAGAGCGGATTCCGATTTAAGAAGTGCTAACATAGTAACTTTGCTAAGAAAGTGGTTTTGGACATTTATCTCATGCCTATTATGACTTACTGAAAGTCATAATGAAGGCCTTGCTATTCAAGTGTTCTGTAGCCAGTTCACAGGTTCACCAGACAGTACATAAGCAGTACAATATGACAGTCTGTCAGAAAGCTGGGTGCTTTGGGATTAGGACCTAGAAACCGGCATTTTAAATAGTTCTCTGTAGTTACACATTAAGGCAGACCTGAAAGAGGGACATTATTAATAACCTAGTTCTTTCTTTTTACAAAATGTGTAATTACTCATCTTAGCCCCTTTGAATAACACAAGTTGCCAACTGCAACATAAGAGAGACACAGGCTTCTGATATTGTAGAATGTTATGCTCACCACAACCTGACCGGAAGGAGCTGGTAAGAACTGAGAGACAATGGGAGCCCTGTTATTATTCCCAAAGCATAGCGTTTAATAGTAAATGTATGCTTCAGATTTGACTCAAATTGTGGTAGTGGTCTAATTCTCGCCTTTGGGGTTGAAAATAGCTCAGTGCTTGTCATTCATTGCCAGCCTGAGGACCCAGATTCAGATCCCCAGCACACATAGTCTGGGTCTGTAATCCTAGCACTGGGAGACAGAGGCAGGTGGATCCCTGGAGCTGGCTGGTCGATGGGTCTAGCCAAATTGGTGAGTTGAGTTCCAGGTTCTGTTAGAGACACTATCTCAAAAGATAAAAATGGGAAACCGTTGACGATACCTAACTGTAACCTCTGGCCACTACACACTCCTGTTACACGTATGTACCTGCTCTCTCTCTCTCTCACACACACACACACACACAACACATGTACATACACAAGTTGTGTTCCTGTTCGGCCTGACTAGAAAACATACGTAATGTGAGGAATTGGGTAAACTTGCTGGTTATGTGATAAGATACATAAGAGTAGCTTCTCATTTTGAAAATGGCCCAGTCTGAAAATGTTCTCTAATACCAAAGGGTCAGCCCTGAAAGCATGCATGCATATACAAGTAGCATTATACTGACATTATACTAGCATGTAACAACAATTAACGAAAACAGGACATGGATTTTAAAAAGAACAAGAAAGACTATAACGGAGAGCTTGGAGGGATGAAAAGGAAAGAAGGTATAACATAATTATAAATAAATTATTTATAGTTATAAATAAAATCTCCGAAATAAAGAACAATTAAAAAATAAAATCCCTAATGGCAAAAAAATGAAAATGTTTACCAAAAATACAGTTCTCTCTCCCTCACTCTTTTCTTTCCCAGGCTAACTAAATAAAAGATTTTGAGAACTATCCTTCTTTTACTATAAATCATTTATTCAACAAATACTGAGTAACTATTTCATTTTAGACATAGACCCAGAATTTCAGAGCTTATAAAAATATTTTCTTCATTTTCTAAAACAGAAATTGAGTTTTTTTATAAGAGACAACAGGAGTAACCACAGGCTGAATACACAGAAAACTAAATAGCGATCTCCCCCAAATTCTATTTGTATGTAAGATATAGACTTTTTAAAAGTAAGCATCGTGTATACAATGGGTGAATGCAAACGCACTGCAGCATGTGCAGGTCCAAACACATCATAGAGGTTGGCTCTCGCCTTCCGCCACCCCGTGAGTCCAGTGATCCAACTCAGCAAACTCAGATCTGAAACCTACAACAGTTGTCTTTACCACTGAACCATCCCACAAGCCCCAAATACAGAATTAAAAAAAATTATAGCTAGTAAATTTCAAGGTGCCCGTTCAACCAAAGTATGCAGTCGCTCATAAAAACCTTCAGTTTGACGCTTTCCTAGCACTAGCAACGTTAACACTAACATCTCTTCAGAGTGGATTGCATAATCTAATGGACGAGAGCCTACCCTTTAGTCTGTAAGCTTTTCTCTCTCCTGGGTTATTGCAGAATAGCTAATACTTGCAAGTCACTATTTAAAGGTAGTTTGTTGATGTCATTGTGCCCAGGAATCTCAGATGAGTGTGGATTTGAGGTCACACTGAAACTCCCCTGCCTCCCAAAAAAAGTCTTTTTCTTTTTTAAAAAAAAAAAAAAACAAACAAAACCTCTTTGGACAAGAACATAATTCCCTATGTAATTTTATGTAAGATCTAGCATCACATATACTCCAGTCTGTAGCAACTGAGATAGACCCCAAAAGGAATAGCACATTAGAGCTTAGGATTCTGTAAAAGGCTCATCAGAGTCAGCAAGTGCCCCTTGAGTTAAGATCGTTGACAGCTGGCCACAAAGATGACACCTGTCAGCAAAGACCAGGAAGGAGCTGGTGCCAAGCTACAGGTGTCTGCCTGGCATTGGTCCTGTCCACACAGGAGGTCCTAGGCTGGGTGTTGGCTCAGAATGTATCTGAAGCTCCAAGGTGTCTGCTGGAGTCCCAAGAACAGAGGTGATGTCTTTTTGTCCAGCCACGCATCCCTCAGCCCCCACCTCAGATAGCTCATTGCAGAATCTGCTAGGTGTGCCCAAGCCTGATTTTGGAGTCATATAAAGTTTAGAATGGCAAAACTAGTAATATTCGTTTGACCAACTGTTTCAGATTCCTCCAACAATTCATCATATTGACATTATTTTAAATAACATTTAAATGTACTAAGACTCAGAGTCAAGCTGCTGAAGTATCAAGCTTATCTTTTGAAGTTATTTATTTGCCTGATCTTGGTGGAAAATTGCAGAATTAACCGTTTTCTGCCACCACTACCACCTCAGCGCTGTTGAAAACTACATTACTGACAATGAATCATCTTTTTAAACTTCAAACATTTTATGCTAATATCACAATATAAGCCAAAATCAATACCACAGGGAGACTCTTACATAGTACCAAGTTTGGCTGCCAGCTTGAGACACAGCATTGGCACCCTTTGGCTGCAGCTTTTGTGTGCCGAACCTGAGGGTACTTCCCAAAATAGTTCACCGCAATAGTTCTGTTCTCTTAGTAATCACAAGGGATTAATCATTCCCAGCTAACCACCACCAATCATCCCAGCAACGGGTTCGTTTCTATAGATTTCTTTTTCATTTATTTTATTCAACTTGGAAAATGAGTATAAATCCCAGGGTGTTTGTTGAGAAGGAGGCTGGCAGCTGATGGAAATGGGTGAGAAGGAGCAGGGTTTGCTTCAGGTCCCTGCCCTCGAAAGAGAGGGTAGGTGGGATGGGTTGAGCTGAGAGCTCAGGTCACCATGGTGAGGAGGCCTAGGATGTAAGCCACCACCAGCTTCTGTCCAGTGACACATGCAGAATTGGGGACAGCTGGCTGCCAAGTTCGTCCTTCAGTGGCAGTAGCAGGAAGGCCACAAAGATGATACCTGCCAGCAAAGAGCACGATGGGGCTGGTGCCTAGCTACCAGGCAGGGGCATTCTTCTATGGGTGTCTGCCTGGCATTGGTCCTGTCCGCACAGGAGGCCCTGGGCTGATGTTGGCTGAGAATGTGCCTGAAGTTCCAGGGTGTACGCTGCGGTCCCAAGAACAGAGGTGACGTCTTTTTGTCCATCCACACATCTCTCAGCCCCCTCCTCAGATAGCTCAATGCAAAATCAGTCCTGGAGTCACAGAGGCTGGGGAATCAGACCATGCGCCTTATTATAATGTCAATGCAAGACGGAGGCCTCACACACTCTTCTGAACTGAACACCACATATTTAACAGGTGTTTACAGAATGTGGAAATGAAGTATAGTTGGTTGCAGAGGGTCAGCAGCTGCTGGGGTCCACTCCTTTGCTCTGCCCCAGTACTAGGTTTGGGGGAAAGATGGGTCCTGACGGAGGAGGGGAGTCCTGGTTCCCCAGCCTAGGGTCTCTGAACCCACAAATTCCCTGTCCTGGGGTTCCCCACAGTGCATGCAGGCTCTGGGAAGTCAGACATCTGAGGGCTGAGTTCAAGGGGCAAAAGGGCTTGTAGTATAGGACTTGTGGCCAGTTTCCTCCAGTCAACTTGTGGTTAGGATAAGGGTGTCATCTTCCAGAGAGTTTCATTTCTAGAGATGCTTAATCCAAAGCATCCCGTGGATGGAGGCCCTGATAGAATCTTCGCTTCCCTCTGAAACTTCATGGGCCAGGCCACCCTAATTTCCACTTCTCTTAACATTTGTACTTTCTAGGCTCCCATAAGAGTCCATGAAGTTCTGTGGACTTGCAGGCTTTATCTATCCAAAATTGTCACAGTCTCCGCAGAAAGAAATATGATCAGGTTTTTTACAATACCCATTGTTCCTGCCTCCATTTTCTGTTCTAGTTTGGTTTCTGTTGCTGTGATAAACACCATGATCCCACGCAACTTTGGAAATAACAGGTTGATTTCATCTTACACTTTCAATCATCAAGGAAACATAGTGCAGGCACCCGGAGGCATAAACAAACTACAGACCAGAGAAGAGCATTGCTTACTGACATGCTTCTCTGACTTGCTAAGCTGCCTTTCTTTTACAGCCCAGGACTACTTTCCCAGAGTCAGTACCATCCACAGTTTGGTAAGTGCTCTCATATTAATTGTTAATCAAGAAGATGCCCACACACATTCTCAGAGACAATTTGATGGAAGCAATTTGGTTGTGGATACTTCCTCCCAGATGACTCAAGTTTGTGTCAAGTTGATAAAAGAAAACTAACTAGGACACCAGGTAACCAAAATAACTCAGAAAAAAATAAAGAAAATATAACAGAGTCTAAGGGTTCTATTCAGTACCATCAAGAATAATTAGTCATAGAACTTATAAGAAATATATAGTAAACAACCTTCCTCAAGACCCAGTAACACCACTTTTGGGTATATATCCAAGGGATGCTCAATCGTGCCACAAGACATGTGTTGTAATAAGAGCGGCGGGGCTGCGTCCCCAGTACCCGGCCACCCGCATGGCTAGCTTTACTGGCCACCCACATGGCTAGCTTATGCCCCGAAATAATTACACAGAAACTGTATTCTTTTAAACACTGCTTGGCCCATTTCTATCTAGCCTCTTCTCGTCTAATTCTCACATCTGGACTAGCCCATTTCTATTAATCTGTGTAGCCCACGAGCTGGCTTACCAGGAAAGATCTTAACCTGTGTCTGCCTGGAGTGGGAGAATCATGGCGACTCCTGATTCGGCTTCTTTCTCCCAGCATTCTTTTCTGTTTTCTCTGCCTACCTAAGGGTTGGCCTATCAAATGGGTCTAGGCAGTTTCTTTATTAATAAGAAATCACTCCCACATCAGACATGTGCTCAACTATGTTCATAGCAGCACTGTTTGTCATAGCCAGAACCTGGAAACAACCTAAATGCCCCTGGACTGAAGAATGGATAAGGAAAAGGTGGTACATTGACACAATGGAGTACTGCACAGCAGAAAAAAATGACAGCTTGAATTTTGGAGGAAAATGGATGGAGTTAGAAAACATCATTTTGAGTGAGAAAGACAATTTATCACATGTACTCACTCACAAGTGGTTTTTAAACATAAAGCAAAGAAAACCAGCCCAGAAATCACAATCCCATAGAACCTAGACAACAATGAGGACCCTAAGAGAGACATACATAGATCTAATCTACATGGGAAGTAGAAAAAGACAAGATCTCCCAAGTAAATTGGGAGTATGGGGACCTTGGGGGAGATTTGAAGGGGAAGGGAGAAGCAGGGAGGGGAGCAGAGAAAAATGTAGAGCTCAATAAAAATCAATTTAAAATATACAAAAAGAAATATATAGTAAAAGAAGGATACTTTAATAAGAAATGGCCAAAATTTTCTTGAATTTAGTGATAGACATTAACCTGCTCACATACTGAATTGGGCTGCCCATTTATATTTTATAGTCCTAACACAAATGTGACTGTTTTGAGAAGGGTGTTTTAAAAGATAAAGTCAAGAAAAACAGTGCAATAAGATGAGAGTGATTGAGAATGGCATTAGGAGCAAAGGAGCAATGAAGACCAATCATTGTGATCATTGAAGTAGGACTCTGGTTTTTATTTTTAGGAGTCACAAGAAGCTTAGAGCTGGTTTGATATCACCTGAAAGCTATCATGGAAGGATCATAATGTCTACTTTACCATCATACTTGATTCAGTTTATAGGCAACGTACCAGCCGAGACCACCAGTTTTATAATGCCAGATATATCCACTATGCCATGCAACTCATCCCTTAAATAGATTGGTAGTTTGCGTTTAACATCTCAATTCCTTCACATATCAATCTCATCTGTAAATAAGAAACTGTTTAATAAGAAATTAAGTTCTTTCCTTGGTCTTGCACTCTAGGATTCCAAAAACTTAAGTAGATTTCACTAGTATATTTGCTCCTTAATTAAAGTAGCAATTCTCAATCAGGGCTGGTTTGGCCCATTAGGCTCTATTAGATAATATCTGGAGGCCATTTTTGACATTATAAATGAGGGGAGAATTTATAGCAATTTATAACTCTTGGCATCTACTGAATAGAGGCCAGGGATGCTGTTAACTGTCTAAAAACCTTCAGCAAATAATTATCTGCTAACAACACTTTTGACGAGAAACCCTGAACCAGAGAACAAAAAAAATTGCACATTTGCATGCGTACTGTTCATTTTGTTGCTTTTCTGATTTCAGATCTTATAGGGTACCAGGTCTACTGATAATTATTATATGAGACTATCTATTCTGAAGAATGTTATGCCTTGATGACTTTTTGGTAAGAGTATAAAAATTAAAATTATAAAAATCTAATTGCCACTGGGTAGTGGAGGGACACTTGGGAGGCAGAGGCAGGTGGATCTCTGTGAGTTCAAGACCAGCCTGGTCTACAGAGTTAGTTCCAGAATAATCAGAGCTATCCAGTAAAACCCTGTCTCGAAAACCAAATCAAACAAACAAACAAAATCTTATTGCCAAGAAGAGTATGGATGCACAGTGAAACCTCCCTGGAAACACCCTCATTGATAATCATTTTGTTTAAGTTCAGTCTTAGGTATTTTGCAGTTTTGAGACTCTCATTGTAGCTTTGGCTAGAAGCTCATTATGGAGAATAGGCTAGCCATGAACTCATAGAGATCTGCTTGCATCTGCTTCTATCTCTGTCTCTGCCTGAAAGAGTTTTTTTGGCAAAAGGATATCCTGGTGATCTGAAAGCCAAGAAATTCACACTCAGGAATCCCATATGAACACTAAACTGGAAGCCATAATATATACAGGGCCTGGTGCAGACTTGTGCATTTGGCTGCTTCAGTCTCTGCGGGTTCATATAAACTCTGGAGAGCTTACATCTTGAGAAACAACCATGAGGTAGAAAAGTCTTACTGGGAAGGTCTGGCTTCATTCTCTGTCGTTGCTTCCCAATCAAAATATGATGTGCTACCACATCCTCCCACGGCCATGGAGTCATGAACTACCATGTCTTTACGGCCATGGTGGAAAGTATACCTTGCAAACTGCTAACCACAACAGGTCCCACTGCTTGTAAGCAGCTTTGTCAGACATTCATTATGTTACTAGGAAAAGTAAGGACTCTGTCCCGGAGTTCTCAGAGTCTGTGGTCATGGTTGGTGGTTTGTCTTTTCTACCTTCCTGCCCTTCCTTCATTCCTTCTTTATTTTCTTTCCTTCTTTACATCAAAATGTAATATTTTCTAAAGTCACTGATCATCTTAAAATTAGGCTTTTGAGAGCCGGTAGTTGGTAACACATGCCTTCAATCCCAGCAGTCTGGAAGCAGAGGCAGGTAGATCTCTGTTTCTTTCTTTCTTTCTCTCTCTCTCTCTCTCTCTCTCTCTCTCTCTCTCTCTCTCTCTCTCTCTGTGTGTGTGTGTGTGTGTGTGTGTGTTTTGTTTTTAAGAAAAGGTAGGCTTTTGAATTCAAGCATTTTAACTATTTCAGCATGTTTGGATTCAGTTACTGAGGAGTTATCATTATGGTTAGGAATACTCATCTCAGCTTGATTTTCACTTATTTTCATGTTTCTGTGTTATGATTTGGTCATATATTGGGCTCTGCATTTATTTGATGAGCAGCCCATTTTTGAAGACCCAAATCTCCAGAAGTTTTCAGAGAGGAAAAAAAGAAGCTGTTATAACAACAGCACACCAGGCCAGACTAGAACAAACCAGACCAGAGAGAAAGATAATTAAAATTATTGGAAACTACTGACACCAAAACCCAGCAGGAACAGGGAGAGAAAACCCAGGAGAAGGAAAAAGAAATATTGATTGTAGAGTAAAGAAAATGCACAAAATATTAAACATTTATAAGACAGAATAAACTACAAACACAAAGCTTTAAGAGAAAGTAAAAGTAATGCAAGACACATAGCAAAAAGATAAAAACAAAACCAGGAGCATAACAAATAAAAATAATTTTTATTTATTTTTTTTATTTTTTATTGAGAAAA
>NC_022009.1:56428333-56431365 GCF_000317375.1 Microtus ochrogaster | reverse complement strand
AAAAAGTGACCGGAGTTAACAACCACTGGTCATTAATATCACTTAATGTCAATGGACTCAACTCACCTATAAAAAGGCACAGGCTAAGAGATTGGATAAAAATAATTTTTAGAATGGCAAAGGAGTGGAACAGCTCTTTCCTTCGAGTCTGCTTGGTGGAGCAGAAGACAGTAAAAAATGGGGTCTCTTTCCTTCTTCCCTTTCAGGATAGAGCTCAGTCCAGAGCAGTCACGGCTGCTACAGTTCTGGAACTTTCCTTTTATGCATTCAAGCCTTCACTGCATCTCCTGGGCTGGGCAGTTTCTCACTTGCTCCAGAGAATGCTTTGGGTAGGCGGGCTCACGTCCAGGACCAGGGATGTATCTCAAGTGCCCTGGAGACTGGAAAAAGCAAAGAGTGCTGAACTCCAACCTGGAAAAACACTCTTTGCTTTTATTTCCTACTCTTCATTAAACGGCCTAGAGGAGAGTTGAGGTGTGCGAGCTAAGTACATGGACTAGCTTCAGAATCCTTAGTCCTGCTGGCAGTTAAACCATGAGGCAGAGGGGCACTTCAGGCCTGAAGCCCATGACTGTAGATTCTAGGCTCTCATAACATTATCTTCAGGTGAACAGAGTTTGCTTCCTACTACAGAGGGACAGGCACCATCCACATTTCCCTCCCTAAAGTCTTGCTGCCTAAACTCAGCATATCCCCTTCTCACTCAGAGGCTCTGGCTGTAACTAGACTCTCTGACTTTTAACTGTTTCATATTGTCAAACTTAGTGTAGTTCAGTCTCAAACAAGACACCTCCTTTCATGTTAGTGTTTATATAAAGGCTGTTGAGATAGGGAGTGATAAAATGTGCTTTGCCTCCAAAGTTGGCCAGTCATACCAAATTTTCCAACTGAGTTTGATGCTTATGGGAATTGCAAGCATATCCTAGTCTCTTTTGGTCAGGGCCTACCCCTAACATTTGCTCAAGATTGATGAGTTTCTTTCCCTGCTGAGAAGCCAGAGGTGGATCACATGCTGCTTACCCCCATCAAAGCATATAATTTGATTTCTCTGCTTTTCAGCCACTTTATCATCTTTTTTTAAAAAATTCTGATATTCTTCCAATCTCTCTATCATGGATTACATCAACCCCTTTCTGTCCTGAGCCTCTTTCATGCACACAGAGGCAGCTCTTAATCTATCATTTTACCCTCAAAGGCTTTTTGTGAGTTTTTGTCAGCTCTTTTATTTGTCTCCTTTAGATGTAAAAGTTTAGCTTTCTCTTTAAACTAGAGTTTTACAAATTGCATTTTATTTATTTGTTTTGCCCACAGCCACACACACTACAGTGTGCAAGTGAAGGTCAGAGAACAATTTGCTGGAGTCGGTTCTTTCCTTCTACCACTTGGGTCCAGGGGATCAAACTTATGTTGTGTGCTGGCAAATTATATGTCAACATGACATAAGTTATAGTCACTGGAAAGGAAAGGACCTCAACTGAAAAATGCCTCAAAAAGATCAGGTTGCAAGGCATTTTCTTAATTAGTGATTGATGGGGGAGGGCAGCCCATGGTGGTGTTATTCCTGGGCTGGTGATCCTAGGTTCTATGAGAAAGCAGGCTGAGCAGCCATGAGGAGCAAGCCAGTAAGGAGCACCCTTCCATGGCCTCCTGCCTCCAGGTTCCTGACCTGTTTGAGTTACTGTCCTGACTTCCTGTCCACTGAAGGACTATGATGTGGATGTGTAAGCCAAATAAATCCTTTCCTCCCAACTTGTTTCATCAAAGCAATAGAAATCCTAAATAAGACTAGTGGTCAGGATGGCGACAGGTGCCTCTCCATTCTCCATACATTATCTTCCTTACCCAGGCTTACTTCCCTACATTACCAGCAAGTGCTGGAGTATCTGGTCCTAACTTTCTTCTTTGTTACTTATCAGACAGTCCTTTGGCTATCTAATTCCATGGTTTCAGTTATAATTCATATACTGCTTGACGCTCCTTACCTCCAATCTAGACTTCTTCACTGAACCCATCCTCCACCTGTGCCTGTTTATATTCTCAATCTCACTACCAACCTGACTTGAACTAAGACCAGATTCCATATTCTAAGGTTCTGTCCCTGACTCCAACATTCTTGTTATCCTTCAGTGTATTTCACTACTCACATCATCCTGACTTACATCTCCAAGTCTGTTTCAAAGTCAGAACATTCTTCTCTCTTCCAAGTTCTCCCAATATGTGTGTTTACAGTCAACAAATTTGTATTTTTAATATTTTAATTAATATTGTCTCTGACTTTTACCTTTACTATGCTTCCCTAAGTAAAACATGCTTTCCCCAGAAAACCCTGTAGGCAGAGGCTGCTTGTTCATTTCCTGGCCACCAGGACCCAAAATAATCAAACAGAAAGTATATTAATTGCAATACTGTTTGGCCAATAGCTTAAATATATTTCTAACTAGCTCTTATATCTTAAATTAACCCATTTCTACTATTTTATATTTTACCATGAGGTTCGTGGTTTACCAGCAAGGTTCTGGCTGGTGGCTCTTGTCTTTCTCCTCCGGCAGCTATATGACATCTTACTTATTCTGCCTACTCTCTCTATACATCTCTGGATTTCTCTCCTGGCTTTACTTTACCAAACCATTGGCCGAAAGGCAGCTTTTTTAAACCAATGACAATAAAGCATACTCACAGCATACAGAGGGGAATCCCACACCAAGACTCTTGCTTCCTTACACTCTTCTGGAGTGATAACTATCTATCTCCCATGTTATTAAACTCCATTCTCACTTCAAAACCATAACCATTTCTTTTAATTGGCAATTTTTGTATGTTTATCATATATATGTTGTATTAAAAAATATATATATATATAGATTGCAGAATGGCTAAATTGAACTACTTAGCACATTTATTACTGCACACACATTTAGCATTTTTACTTTAAAAATATATTCCTAGCCGGGCGATGGTGGCGCACGCCTTTAATCCCAGCACTCGGGAGGCAGAGGCAGGCGGATCTCTGTGAGTTCGAGACCAGCCTGGTC
>NC_022009.1:56404808-56420828 GCF_000317375.1 Microtus ochrogaster | reverse complement strand
TTGTTATATTTATTATTTGTTATTATTGTATATAGTTGTATTTGGTTTAGTTCTGTCTTATTTAGACAAAAAGGGGAGATGTAGGGATAAGTCCCGCCCCTTAGGGGGCATGTTCGCCTCGGGCTAATGTTTGCTTATATATTTGGTTATATATTTGGCGAGCATGCTCCCAGCCGCTGCTTCTGCTTTCCTGGTCTCCGTGGGAACGGTGGTTTTGTAAGTCTATTAAAGATATATATATATATATATATATATATATATATATTTACAATCTGTCTGCATTCGTTTACGCTGTTACAAAATTCACTGTTATTAACTAACTTTACTATTTTGGATGAAAATCTATTAAACATATTCTTCCCTTTTTAGCTGAAATTTTAGCAAGCTATAGCACTATATATATAAATTTGGGCAGGAAAAAGAGATTTCTGGGGCAGATATCACTAATTTTATTACTTATGATGAAATCAGCATCTGGGTTTGAGAGTGTCATAATTTCCATTTTTCCTGCCTCAGATTCCACAGAGACACTGGAGATACAAGCCCAAGAAAATGTTGCATCCATAAAGGGGTTTGTCAGAACTGAGGTTCCAAACATAATAGGGAGCACGTTTGTAACTTCACAACCTTTACTCTAGAGGAAGTTATTTCTGTCATTGTATCACCAAGAAACCTAGCTATCCTCCACACTAGAGTGAAATACGGTATTTGCCTTCTGATGCTATTGACTATACCATGAGAAGGAGGAGGAGGAGGAGAAAAGAAAAAGTAAAACAAACAAACAAACCAAAACCATTCCAGAGCAACAGTTGTCTTATTGCATGCCGAGATGCCAGAGACACATAAAGAATTGTCTCCCAAGACATGTCCCCTCATCTCCAGTGATCTTTTCTTAGCCTATGTTTTTGTGTGTGTAGTATATCTCTGTGTACATGTTTGGCAGCTAGTTTTAATTCTCAACTTGAAGTAACCTAGAATCATGTGGGAAGAAAGCTTCAATAAATGATTGTCTACACCAGCTTGGTCTGGGGACATGACTGTGTCCTGGGAATTGTCTTGATCCATAAGAAGAATCTGCTTAAATGTAGGTGAAGCCACTGGTGGCAGCCCACTCTAAAACACACGAAGGCATATTGCTTTTTTTGTTCACTTGACCTTTGCCCTCACAGTTGTTTCTCTCTGCTCTTTACCGTGCTATGATGCACACAGCTGTCTCTAGCTCTCTGACTTTATCTCTCCCTCCATGTCTCCCCCACAGGAACAGACTATAACTGGTTTTGATATTTTGAACTAAAATAAACCTTTCTCCCTCAGTTACTATTGGTCAGGATATCTTATCATAGTATCAGAAATGAACCAAAAACAATGCAGTTTTGAGTGTGATTTCATGTGTAGAGGTCAGAGGTCAATGTTGGTTGTTTTCCTCTGTAACTCTACACTATATTGAGACAGGGTCTGTCACTGAACCCAGGGCTTACTGATTTAACTAGACTAGCTAGGCAATGAGCTCCAAGGATCCACAGGTCTCTGCTCCCTCAGAACTAGGATTCCTAGAAAATTCTGCTATGCTTGGCTTTGCACATGGATGCTAGGGATCTGAACCTGGCTCCTTGTGCTTGTATAACAAGCATTTTACTGAGTAAGCTATCTCCCCAGCCCCTTAGCCTACTTCTTAACTTTTTCTACATGAACCTTGTCATTAGCATAGCAGTGTCTCCAAAATCCTGACTGTAAACATTCCAACTTTGAATGCACCCAATACAGAATACTGTTTAGAGTTCGACTAATAATTCTTCAGTCTCATGTGTTCCAATACAAGAACTTGCCTATTTCTCAACATCTACCAATTCAACTTACTTTCCACCTTACCATGGCAGTAGAATCTAAGCTCTATGTTCATAATCAATTCTCCACCCTTACCTCCTTGTACTGCTATCCTAAACCTTCACAATCTTGTTGAAACACAATCATCCCCCCAACCATATACATTTGGTTAACTGATTCATTTACCACTCTCTGAGATTACCATTTCACTACTTGAGATTCCCTCACAAGCTCTTAATGCATTTCATTAAACACTTGTCCTCATTTATCAACACCACCCTTTTTCTTATTCACCAGTCGGACAGAAGCAATCAGCATTTTCTCGTCTTCTCTCCTGCAGATCATTGCATCTCTCCTGAAATGTATTCACGTTCTTGGATTTTTTTCTCTTGTTATAATGGGGGAAACCACTTATAAAGTCTTGTTTCATTTGGACACAAATAATGACATATTGTAAATTCTACTTATTTGGAATACCCAAGCAGAGAAATGCATCCTAGTTAGAAAACAGGTTGGTTGATGTGGGGAAGTGGAGGTGAAGAGAAGAGCAGAATACAAAATGATTGCTTAATAGGTACCTGGTTTCTTTGTGGCCTGTCTCCCTGAATAACAGAGTATTCCTAAAGGTGACGGGTTTATTTGGAGCAAACAAGAGGATTATAATCTGGGACACACGCTGTAGTGGACTAAGAGTCAATGCAGGGAGACTGAGGTAAGAATAAATTTATAAAGGCAGAAGAGAAGTACATATTATTTGTCCTGAAACAGTTCATTAACTGAGATAGCATATTAGGCAAGGGATCTGGTGTATTAGGCTAGCTGTCCTTGACTGCAACAAGAAACCTCAAAATCGAAAGTTTTGGGGAAAAGCTGTCACAAGTCTAGAGTTAAAGAGTCCTTCGGGAGTTTCTGTAACAGTTTCCTGTCATCTGTATGTGTGCATGGGGCCCTTCATCCCCAACTGATGGTTTTATTTTTCTGTTTGATTGGTGTTTGAAACAAGTGAATCATCTGATTCTGGTAACATACAGAAGGATGAAGAAAATATGTGGATGCTAGATGAGATGGTGGCTATACAACGTTGTAAATGTGCTAAATGGCTCTGATTGTTCACTTTAAAATGGTTGTCGTTTGTTATACACATTCCACCTCAATATAATGAAAAATAGCCATTTCTTCCCACACTTAGTCATTCTTTTTCCTCTTCTCTCTGAATCATAATGGATAATATAAAATCTAACATCACTGGTTTCTTATTTTTTATTACATGAGGCCCATAAACTCACAAGTGTTCTTTAATGTCTTAAGAGATAATATCATTAATGCAAAACCCTCCCAATCCCTTTGGTATAATATATTAAAATTTCTAGATAATTTAATTTAGATACTAAGCTTCATTTCCACTCCACTCTAGACCAAGAGAGTCAGAAGCTTGAAACAGACAACACTGTGTAGACAGATAGGTAGGAAGGAAGGCAGATAAACAGAATCTATCCACGTATATAAGAAATTTAATATATCACTACAGAGAGAAGGCTTTTTGCTGGAAGCACTAGTATTTGAGCACATACAAAAGTATTTAGGAGACAGTTTGACATGTCCATTTAGCAAAGCAAAAGAGGTAGGTTTACCCCTAGTTCATATCACTTCAGCCACAGGCCTTTGAACAGGTTTGTAGTACCGGCGTGAACACCTGCCTATGCTAGAGTGGGCCTCAGGCCCAATAAAAATCGATTGGTTGTTGTGATGGTTTGCATGAGAAATGTTCTCCATCATCTCAGGCTTTTGAACACTTGTTCCTCTTTGCTGTTTGGGTACCTTTATGTGATGTAGTCTTGTCAGAGGAAGTATGCCACTAGGGGCAGGATTCGAGATATAAAAGTTTCCACCACTTCTAGTTTTGTTCCTTTTTCACGCTTGTATAGTTTCTCAGTCACCTGCTGCTTGCTGTCCTGGCTCTCCTCTGTTATCATGGGCTCTTATCTCTCTAGAACCATATGCTCAAATAAACTCTTTGTTATATAAGTTGCTTCTCTCATGGTATTTTATCACAGCAACAGAAAACTAGTGCAATTGTCCCTGCAAACAATCATGTTACTATGTTACCAGTGAGCACCTGGCAAGTCTGTACTATAGCATGCCAGGTTTCAAGCTTGGGACAATGGTTTCTGACTTTTCTCCCCCAGTTCCCTGCTGGTAGGAAAGAAACTGAAGCTCAGTTACAGCATGGTTTTGCCATATTCTGCAACCAAGGTGCATCTTCAACAGTATGGTTGAACCAACCGGTGGTCATGGCTATAACCTGTAGAGTTTCGGGGCCTCACAAAGCCTTCCTGGTCGTTGACTCCTAGGGTGGTGTCCCACATCTGTCACTGAGATTTTTATTTAACCAATTGCTTTAGGATTGACATTATCAATCCATGCATGCTACCTCCATCCAAAGTCTTTAAAATTATGTTTAAAAAATTAACTTAAAACACAATGAGTTGGGAAGCCAGCCCAGCACTCATGCCCCTGGCCATCACCACTACAATCAGCTTATGTGGTGGTAGGAAGGAGAAGCAGAGTGGTTAGTGCACTATGTGGTTAGTGCACTTATGTGGTGGTAGGAAGGAGAAGCAGAGTGGTTAGTGCACTATGGAGAGCAATGGAACTGGAGACACAATGGCAGCGAGGGACAGGCTGAAGTAGATAGCCTACATTCCCACCCACGGTCACGTCATGTCTGCGCCTGTGCTGCCCCCAAGGGCTATGTCTGGGTCCATGGCCCTTCCACAACTGGGGTCTGTGTTGATGTCTGTCACCCATGTTACCAGAGAAGGCCACAGATGCCTGTGGTCTGGGCCATCATTGGAGGCCATGTTGATGTGTGAGGGCCATGCTGTTGCCAGGGCATATTCATCTGAGCGCCTAACACTGGCACCTAAGGCCATGGTGACATCTAGGTCTGAGGTGTAGCCAAGGGCCATGTCTAGGTCTAAGCCACCGTACTGGTGTCTGAGGGCCATTCTGTTGCTGGGGCCATTCCAATCTAAGTGGCTTGCATTGCCACCTTGACTCTTGGTGTTGTGTGGGTCTGAGCTGCCACCAAGGGCCATGTCTAGGTTGGTGGTCCTTCCTCAGCTAGGATCTGGGTTAATATTTGTTGGTCATGTTACCGCTAGGGGCCATAAGGGAACTGGTCCTGCCACCTCAGAGAAAGCTGCCCTGCTCCTTTTGCTGGTGGCTGCAACAGGAGAGATGGCCTCATATAAGGGAGAGCTGACTCCACCCCTCTCCAGATGTGTGAGAGAGAGAGCTGGCCCCATACACAGGAGAGCTTACTCCATCCCTCACCAGATGAGAGAGAGAGAGAGAGAGAGAGAGAGAGAGAGAGAGAGAGAGAGAGAGAGAGAGAGAGAGAGTGTGCTGGCCCCAACGGCATGAGCACCTGAGGCACCTGAGAGCTGACCCTGACCCTTCCCTGGCAGCGGGGGGAGTCTTTGTGGAGGCCCAGACTGAGCAACTCAGTTATCACCCAGGTCAATATCAAGGACTTTGAGTTGGTCCACCCCAACATCTGTGACCTGTGGGAGTGCATGAAGGGATTGGGTCTGAGGATCCATACCTGTATAATCTCCATAACTGGGGCAGCAACAAGATGCCGGAGAGAAATTTTGGTAAGGGTCTAGTATTGCTGATATACTAGAGGTTACAGGCCTTGAACCAGACTAATAACTCATTGCAATGAACATTTGCAAGTAAGCTATCTGGGCAAAAGGGTAAGGTACATGATGCACCACAGCCCCCAAGGCCACCACCATGAATGGATATGTGATGGAGAGGCAGGAAAGACTAGGAAGCAGAATGCTCTTTGTTTTTTCCCTGGGGGAGGCTACAAGGGTGGAGGTTGGACATAGAAAGACTGGGAAATGAGTGAGATTGAGGTGCATGATGTGAAATTCCAAAGAAATCAGTTAAAAAGAAAAAGTAAGTAAAAAAAAAAAAAAGAACATGTACACCCAGTGGGTTTCTCTGTGGCTTCTTCCTCATGCCTCAGCTTTTGTTAACTATTCCCATACACCCTTCCCTCCCATACCCACAGTCCTGTCTAAACCTTACCACGCTTTTGTCTATAAGTGTTTTCTTTCCAAGTGACCCCATCTAAGCCCTGAGTTAAAACTAATATCCAACACTATGACTTTACCAATTTTGGTTCCAGAAGGAAACACCTAATTACTTTCTGAGCCCCAGGATTAAACAACTGATTATATGTATTAATTTTCTTACTTGCATATAATTAAAGGTAAAAAAATCTATTGAACTGGGGGTTGTTTGGATAATCTTTTGGTACACTGTGAGAAAATGTGTCTCCGTTTTAACTAACTTGCCTAAAGCACCTTCTGACTGGTTTAATAAAGAGCTAAACAGTCAATAGACAGACAGGAGAGGGTAGTCAGGACTTCAGGACAGAGATAGTAATTCTGGGAAAGAATCTGAGGTGGGAGAGATTCACCAGCTAGATGCAGCGGAAGTTGGATGTATGGTACTGAGGAGAGGCAATGAACTCTGTGGCAGAATGTAATGAATATAAATGCATTAATTTAAGTTTCAAGAGGTAGTTGGGAACAAATCTAAGCTAAGGCCAAGCTTTCATAATTAATAAAAGGTTTCCATGTCATTATTCTGGAGCTGTCAGTCCAAAGAAAGCTCAGCTATACTTGGCATAACTTTTTAGAGAAACTTCTCAGACCCCTTTCTTCCACTATGACTATTTCTGAAATGACATCATAACCCACACAACGGTTCTTTTCAAAAACACAGGAATTATCTCTGATTAGAAGGGATCTTCTAATCTCTTCACATCTGGCCAGTAGTACATACTGTGAATTTTACCTTTAAAATACATCCTAGTTAGGCCAGCTTCTATCTCTACTGTCATCATATGAGTTGAGGCATAGTATAGTTTGCTTGAAATCCTGGAAAAACTTTTAGATTATTCTTCACTCATTATTCATCAGCTTCCTAATAAAATAAATTAGACGATTACAATTTTCTGTTAAAAAGTCTGCAGTGGTTTTCAGTTGCATTAAGAACAAATTAAAAACTATGGTATTTCAAGGCTCTGTTTGCTAAAAAGTCTCAATGTTTTGTCTTATTTTAAACCTCTCTGTTCTGGTCCCAATACAGTGACATTTATGATTTTGCCCTTGTCAAGCTTGATCTCTGCCTCTTGAAATTACACTTGTGAAATAGAACACTCATCAATGAGATGTTTAAATGCAAGTCATTGGCAAGAAATACTTTTGAAAGTGGGAAACAATTATTTTTGGTTAGGGGGATAATTATTAACTGTGGATGAAGAGAAAACATACTACAGCAATTTCTGAAGGCAGTATGACAGTTTTTTTACAAAATGAAATATACACAGGAGACCACTTTCTACGTATAACCCCAGCAGCACAGACATTAAGGGCAACATTGAATAAATGGGACCTACTAAAACTGAGAAGCTTCTGTAAAGCAAAGGACACTGTCACTAAGACAAAAAGGCAACCTACTGACTGGGAGAAGATCTTGACCAACCCTGCAACAGACAAAGGTCTGATCTCCAAAATATATAAAGAACTCAAGAAACTAGACTTTAAAATACTAATTAACCCAATTAAAAAATGGGGCACTGAACTGAACAAAGAATTCTCAACAGGAAAAGTTCAAATGGCCAAAAGACACTTAAGGTCATGCTCAACCTCCTTAGCGATCAGAGAAATGCAAATCAAAACAACTTTGAGATATCATCTTACACCTGTCAGAATGGCTAAAATCAAAAACACCAATGATAGCCTTTGCTGGAGGGGATGTGGAGGAAGGGGTACACTCATCCATTGCTGGTGGGAATGCAAACTTGTGCAACCACTTTGGAAAGCAGTGTGATGGTTTCTCAGGAAATTCGGGATCAACCTACCCCAGGACCCAGCAATACCACTCTTGGGAATATACCCAAGAGATGCCCTATCATACTACAAAAACATTTTTTCAACTATGTTCACAGCAGTATTATTTGCAATAGCCAGAACCTGGAAACAACCTAGCTGCTCTTCAATAGAAGAATGAATGAAGAAAGTGTGGAATATATACATATTAGAGTACTACTCAGTGGTAAAAAACAATGACATCTTGAATTTTGCATGCAAATGGATGGGAATAGAAAACACTATCCTGAGTGAGGTAACCCAGACCCAAAAAGATGAACATGGTACGTACTCACTCATAATTGGTTTCTAGCCATAAATAAAGGACACTGAGCCTATAATTCGTGATCCTAAAGAAGCTAAATAAGAAGGTGAACCCAAAGAAAAACATATAGTTATACTCCTCGATATTGGAAGTAGACAAGATTGCCAGGCAAAAATTGGGAACTGGGGGTGGGGTGGGATAGGGGAAAGGGGATATGGGGAGAGAAAAGTGAGAAGGGAAGGATGGGGAGAGCTTGGGGGTATGGGATGGTTGGGATAAAGGAAGGGTGGATATGGGAGCAGGGACGTATATATCTTAATTAAGGGAGCCACTTTAGGGTTGGCAAGAGACTTGACTCTAGAGGGGTTCCCAGGTGTCCAGGGAGATGTCCCCAGTTAGTTCCTTGGGCAGCTGAGGATAGGGAGCCTGAAATGGCCCTATCCTATAGCCATACTGATGAATATCTTGCATATCACCATAGAACCTTCATCTGGCGATGGATGGGGATAGAGACAGAGACCCACACTGGAGCACCGGGCTGAGCTCCCAAGGTCCAGATGAAGAGCAGAAGGAGGGTGAACATGAGCAAGGAAGTCAGGACCGCGAGGGGTGCACCCACCCACTGAGACGGTGGGGCTGATCTAATGGGAGCTCACTAAGGCCAGCTGAACTGGGAATAAAAAAGCATGTGATCAAACCGGACTCTCTGAACATGGTGGACAATGAAGGCTGATGAGAAGCCAAGGACAAAGGCACTGGATTTTGATCCTACTGCACGTACTGGCTTTGTGTGAGCCTAGCCTGTTTGAATGCTCACCTTCCTAGAGCTGGATAGAGGAGGGAGGACCTTGGACTTCCCACATGGCAGGGAACCCTGACTGCTTTTTGGACTGGAGAGGGAGGGGGAGGGGAGTGGGGAGAATGGGAGGTGGGGAGGATTTGGAAATTTTTAATAAAAAAAATAAAAAAATGAAATATACTCAAATAACTCAGCAATTTTGTCCCTCTTTAGCTACCCAGGTTAATCGAATCCTCATTTCCATATACTGCAGACAGATGTCTATAACAGTTTTATTCATAATTGTCCAAACCTGGGTGTAGCTGACGTGTCTTTCAGTAGGTGGGTAGAAAAACAAATTGTTTTATACCATACAACAAAATGTGATTATAAAAATAAGAAATAAGCTATCAAACCGTGAAAATAGATAAAGTATCCCAGGTGTGGTGGTGCATTCCTGTAATCCAGGAACTTGGGAGGTTGATGCAGTAAGATCAAGAGTTCAGGACATATTTAACAATACAGCAAGTTATAAGGCATTTGGGATACATGAGACCCTGTCTAAAAGATCAAAAGGAAAAAAAAATGGAAAATTAATGTTTCCACAGAACTATTGATAAATATTGCTTAATGAAGAACTAGTCTAAAAAGGCAAAAATTAAGGTGGTGATGAAGATCAGTAGTTTTCAGAGGTGAGTTTTAGAAGAAGGGAGAGAAGTGAAGCACTGGGAAACTTTGGGGGAATGAAACTATTCTAATATTGCAATAGTGGGCACATGATATGGTACATTACAGATGCCATGGAACTGCACTATGAACGGCACAGAACACATAACTTATGTAAACTATGGATTTGAGTTGACGTGTCTTAGGTTCTATTGCTGTGAATAGACACTATGACCACGGCAACTCTTACACAAAGAAAGCATTTAGTTGGAGCTTGCTTACAGTTTCAATGGTTTAGTTGATCATCCTCATGGCAGGGAGGAGTGTGGCAGCATGCAGGCAGACATCATAGTTGAGAGTCCTACATCTGGATCTGCAGGAAGCAGGAAGAGACAGACACTGGGTCTGGCTTGAACTTTTGAAATTCACTGATCCCAGTGATAACTTCCTCCAACAAGGTCATATGCCCTAAACCCTTTTAAGCAGCATAACTTCCTTATGACCAAGCATTCAAATATATGAGCCTATAGGGGGCATTCCTTTTCAAACCACTATATAATTTATCAGTTATTTTTATTAGTTATAACAAATACGTCATAGTAATGAAAGATCTTAATAATATGGGAAACTTAAGGTTAAAAACTCTGTGCAATCTGTTCAAGTTTCTGTAAGCTTAAAATTGCTTTAAAAAGCCTAGAGCCCAGCATAGTGGTACATGCCTATACACTTACTATCTGGAAGGCCGAGACAGAAGAAAGAGGGTTTAAGTCCAGTATGGACTACACAGTGAGACCGTGTCTTAACGTAAAAAGTCTGCTGCCAAGAGAGGCTTCTTTGATGAAGGATGAAATCTATACTTGCCTATGGGTAGAAGGATCAGTGTTTAGAATGTACTTAGGAATAATATTGGTTCAATGAAGTGGAAGTAGAAGGTTCACCTCTTAGAACCAAGGCCTCACTAGCCCTGGGAAGTTGGGTAGGTTTCTAGTACCATGCATAATGCCCCTTCTGGTGTGTAATGCACAGGAGAGCTGCGGTAGGTCAGTGGTTACATAGTCTTCTGACATGTGTGAAGACCCAGGCTAGGTCCTCACCTTTGAAAAAAGGGATTCAAAAATGATTCATGATTCTTTAGAAAAGTAAAAGGGATATGTTTCATGATGTATTGGAAAGTCATGCGATTCAATGTAGACATTTTAACCATAGCGATTATACTGTGGGACAATGGTTTGTACCCTGTCAATTGTGGTTTAATAAAATTCTGATTGGCCAGTAGCCAGGCAGGAAGTAGAGGCAGGACAACCAGGCAGGAAGTAGAGGCAGGGTGATGAGAACAGGAGAATGCTGGGAAGAGAAGTCTGTAGTCCTGATCCAGCCACAGAGCAAGCAAGATGTGACTGCCTCACCAAAAAAATGTATCAATCCACATGGCTAACATAGACAAGAATAATGGGGCTAATATAAGTTATAAGAGTTAATAAGAAGCCTGAGCTAATGGACCAATCCGTTTATAGTTAATGTAGACCTCTGTGTAATTTCTTTGGGACTTAACAATTACAGGAACTGGACAAGACAGAAACCTCAGCCAACACTATTATCTTTATTTTACTCTCATATCTTTATCTTCATTCCAATCCAGAAAACACTACTGCATATGAACTGAGTATCTTCCCCAAGTAATTCACTCATCACACTTGGCTAGGGTTTGAACATGAAATGTCCTCTATTGGCTCAAATACTTAACATTTTGTCCTGTTAAAGTCCTGTCAGGAATGGAGATATCCCAAAGAGATACTTTTGCCCCTCCTTTTGGCTATCAGAATCCTGAGGCAATGGAGCCTAAGAATTTGCAATTTTCCCAGAAGTCTCAAATGAGACAAAGGCTAAAACCATTGTACCAGCTAGAGGGAGATCTTGTTTCCTAGAAAGCCATTTCACAGTTTTGACAAGTTGATAGTCCACCTTGCAGAGGAGTTTGAAGTTGAAAGACAGATCACACTTTAGATAGGACTGCTTAGTTATACATACCTGTTGCCCTCTAGTTATGGCCCTGAATTTAGACTTGGTTATGGGAGAGGTCGTTGGATCTCTATATTCCTCTTCCCACTCTGCCCATATTGAATATATTTTTTTCTGCCTTTCATTATTAATTGTTTAATTGGTCTCTTAATGCTAGGTGGCTGAACCTGACTTCTTAGGGATGCCTAGTCTCTGACCTTGACTTTTCCAGTTGGATGCTTTATTTTGGAGGTTGAGGAACTTCTGGTAAATGAACCTTTGCTAGAGAAAATGGGTCCCTGGGAATGGGTTGTATAGCCCAGCCCTATTTCCCATTTGTTCTCTGCTTCTTGACTGTGGATGCAGTGTGACCAGCTATGTGACCATCCTGTCATTATGACTCCATCACCAAGATGGACATCTCTTCTTAGTCTGTAAGCCAAAATAAAGCCTTCTCTAAGTTGCTTTTGTTGGCTATTTGGTCAGCAAAGACTCAGAGAATACTAGGTAATGTAATTAAAGTGACTTTTAAACTCAATACTAAACTGCCAGTGTTAAGTCCCAGCAACCTGGCCAAAGTGGAGGCAGGAGTTCTGCATCAGACTGGGCAGCAGAGACGCCACTTCTCTCCGTCTTTCTCAGAGGAAATACTTGAATCATTACCAGTACGGATAAAATTCCTTGTTACCTTTTTAACTCCGCAATAAAGCAACATCCTTGGCATTCAGGTTATTCTTTGAAATACAGAGACCGAACATTTGGTGACTGCACATGGTCTAGAACACTCTCTCTCTAGTCCTGAAGTAAAAACTGCCACCAGCTTTAAAGTTTTTCTAAAACGTTCTTTGGCCAGCATCAAGGTCTCACTCTGCCTCACTTTGCAGCGCCCTTCCTCCGGTGCGCGCGCAAACTTAAACCCACGAAAGGAAACCACAGTTCTGCCCAGTGAAGCTCGCCCACGTGAGACTGAGACCACACACCCCACGTTTCTCCTCCTCTAGTCAGACCAGAGTTTGTCTGGACAGCAGTCCGCTACTCCCTAACAGGCGACCTCGTCCGCCTTCCTCTCCAGCTCCTCTCCTCACTCTCCGCGGCCCCAGGCTCGCCGGAAGCCCCGCCCCGAGGTCGCCAGCGGGCCCGCGCATGCCTGGTGCGCGCAACCTCTCGGCGCGCTCCCCCTCGTCTGCCCCGCCTCTTTTGGTCGTTCGGGGGCGCGCGGAGCGGTCGCGCGGAGATTGGCTGCTTCGGTGGCGGCGCCTCAGGCCTGAGAGACTGCGCGAGCAAGCCGAGTGGGTGCGGAGGGTTCTCGAGGCTCCTTAGGTAACGGCGTGGACCGGGAGAGCTGGGGGAGGGAGGGCAGATCGGGGTGGGCTGCAGCCGGCTCCCCACTTCCGGCTGCAGCCCCTGGAGATGCGAGGAGGTGTGCATGGGATTGGCCCGGAGCATGTTGGCCACCCTCGAGGGCCGGTGTCGCGGGGTTCTCAGGTGACACACTGCTCCTTCTCCTCAGGTTTCCGCACGGGCTTGCAAAAGTTAAAGAGACTGAACATTGATCAAAAGTGTGGGTTGTTTTTCTTCTAAGTCTTGGCGAGGTCGGGTTTCAGCCCTGGCTGGACCGCGGATCCACTGTGTCCTTGAGCTCTTTAGAGTTCTCACCCTGGAAAGTGCAAGCCAAACTTCAGGGTCGCGCAACACTCGCGGAGCCCGCTGCAGTAAGAGCGCATGGATGCCAGCTCCGTGTTCACAACATCAAGGAGGCGACTTTCCTGACTGGAGGATGACACCTCCCTGTGGTACTTACTGGTGAAGTTCTTGAAGGAACTTCACGGAAAGAGCTGGCTAAACTACCAGATAGCAGGACAGACTAGGGTGGTCTAAAGAAACACCTTTCCACTAGAACAGGACTTTGGGTGGGCTCCTTCGAGCATTTTATGCGAGTTAATTCCCAGTGGTCGTGGACAGAGTTAAGGGAGGACAACTTTAACCTACTAATCATGAGTTACTCACTTTACACAGTGTGGTCTTCTGTCTGGAAAGCATAAAACGACAGTTATGTAATCATTACATAGGCTGTCACCATATATACACACAACACATATATATTCCCTTTGTCAGTTTGCCAGGAATTACCTCCATCAGATTGTCCTTTGGGCATGTCTTTGGACATTTTCCTGAATTTGATTTGGGTGGGCCCAGATCACTGTGGGCGTTATCACCACTGGTCAGGTGGTCCTCCGGTGTATAAGAAAGCAAGCCAAACAAGTCATGGAGAGGAAGCCATTAAGCCTAGTGTCTGCTTCAGTTCCTGCTTTCCGATTCTAGCTTTGAGCAACTTTGGTAGCTTCTCTGGGTGATGGAAGCCCTCCTCCTGTCCCCCACCCCCATGTTGCTTTTAGTCTTGGTATTTATCAAAACAATGGAAACAAAACCTATGTAATACTATGCCAGTAAAACGAATTGAGGTTTACTTTTAAAAAGTGAGATAATATGAGTTGTTTCATTAAAGTAATGATGGCAAAACAAGTATGAATAGGTAATAGACACATTTTTTTTCTTCAAAGACGCAGAGTATGAAATACAAATCTTTGTGTGGTAACTTTCAAGTATTTAAGTCATGTGTACAACTCACCGCATTTCATCACGTATACTCTTTTATCTAGTATCAAGATCAAGAAAGAACATAATAAGGGATGGAGCAATAGATTGGTGGTTAGGAGCGCAGGACCCGGTTTGATGCCCGGCATCTACATTGTGCACACAACCTTCTTTAACTCTAGTCCCAGGAAATCTATGTCTCCTTCTGCCCTCTTAGCATGCTTATGTGCACTTCGGTGCCAAGGCATACATGTAGACAAAATACCAACATACATAAAATGCTAGTTACATTTTAAAAAAAACAGCATAATAGTATTTGCATTACAGAAAACCCTGCTTGTACCAATAGTAATCATTGGATTTGAGTTTACTTGCATAGGAATTCAAGGGACTGGAGCCATTACAGCATAAGTTCCTCCTGGTTAATCATTTTGGCTGAGTACCTGGACTGAATTTGTGCTGTGGGCTGAAGTTTCCCAGCCCCTGCTGTATTTAAACAATGGCTGCTCAGGACTGCTCCAGCTTTCCCTGCCTATTATCTCAGTTAACATTTACAGCAGACAGGTTCTACTTTTAGGTGGTTTTTTTAGAAGTGAATTTAATATGTATTAAATTTAAGATGTATTAGAAGTATATTGAGACATTTAGGGGTAGTCTAGCAATGTGATTCTTCTTTGATTATTAAGTAAACACAGATTTAAGATAGGCCACACCTTGTGAAACAATAACGGTTTATGTAAGTACTTTTAAAATAAATTCTAATGAAATAATCTGTTTGGTAGCAAATGTGCTATTTATTAAATTTATTTTAAATTCAGAAAAATTAGTGAAAGAAATAGCTCTTCGTGAGAGTTTAAATAACAGAACTACATTGTAATCTCTCACTTTAAATTCTTTTTAAAAAACAAACAAACAAACAACCCAGGATCTCCTGTCCTTTAGGCTGTTGTCAAATGAGTTAAGTAGCTGAGGATGTCCTTAGGTTTTGATTCTCCTGTTTCTGACTCTGGAGAGCTGTCTGCTGGTGTCAGAGATGTGCACGACCATGCCTGGAGTCTTTGGTTGTTGTCGTTATTGTCATCATTAGTTGTTCTTGCTGGCCCTGAACTCTCGGCTTCCAGACATCTATCTTCCTGCCTTAGCCCACCAAGTAGATGATAGGACAGCTATGGGCCACTGCACTTAACCTGTTTACTTTAATATGTTTGGGAATAGTTAATTTTATGTCCTGAAGTATTTAATTTAATTGTAACTCTAATACCCAGTTTTGTTTTGGGTTATAGTTTTTGTTGTTTTGTTTTGTTTTGGCAGCATTAAGTTTTATTTTAAAAGGGTAGCTGGTTTGGTGCTTCATGAAATGGTTGAATAATGGGAAAGATTTTCCATAGAACTGTTTTTGGTAGTTGGTTAGATAAACCCTGGTTCTGATATTGCTAAAATCGAAAGTATTGTTCTTTTTAATTTTATTCTATTTTGAATATATACAAGTAGGTGGTATATTCTTATAAATTTATAGTTTTACATTAGATGAGCTGTATATATACATTGAGATTGCTTTCATTATGCTTGGATTTATATATTTTAGAAATAACTGGACTATAAAACTGTTCATTTTACTGCAGTCTATAATCTTGAATTTTATTGTTTCTTCTTGAAACATGTCAATATCTCTTCTTTTAATTTTTTGACAGTCTCTCTCTATTTAGTTTTGGATGTCTTATAAGTTGCTGTGTAGACCAGGCTGGCCTTGAACTAAGAGAGATCCTCCTGCTTCTGCCTCCAGGGTGCTGGTAGTAAAGACATGCTCCACTGCACAGGGCTTCTTTGTAGTTTTATCTTAAGGATTTCGCTAATACATTTTTAAAGATAATAATAACTTTAAAAACTTTTATGAAATGTAATGCATATAAAGATCAAAGTATAGCTGGGCGGTGGTGGCGCAC
>NC_022009.1:56401175-56404708 GCF_000317375.1 Microtus ochrogaster | reverse complement strand
AAAAAAAAAAAAGATCAAAGTATAAAACATATAGACATTTTTTGAATAAATGAGTAATCATTATAACTTGTTATTAATTTGTATATGTTGTTTACAAAGCATGTATGTGCATGTGATATGGATTCATCAATGGATGGACTGTTTTATCTGTTTCTTATTAAGGCTGTTGCTCAATTCTCTTTCATTAAAATTTTCATTCATTAATTACTTGTATATGTATGAATCTCTTTTAGTAGTGATAATTGCTGACAATTTGCTATATGTTAAAGCTCCATTTGTAATAATAGAGTCTCTTTCTCCCTGGACACACACACACAAACACACACACACAGAGGTACATATCTATTTTTTGAGGTTATGCTATTCAAAATATGCAGGTTTATGGTTAATCTATTTTCCTGTAAGTGAGGCATCCTCTTTTATCAGTGACCCAGTTCATTTTTTTAAAACCCTTTCATTTTGAAATAGTGTATTTGTTGAGAAGTCGAAGAAAAAAGTATATGCTATTTCTGACTTGGTTTTTCACTTTAAGATTTTTTTTTGGCTTTGGGGTGATGTAGCACAAATAATAAAAAACCCAGAGACAAATATTGGGGTTCAAGCTGAAGATCAGAAAAGCAAAATAGCCAACCTCTAGAAAGACCTCCTGCCTCTATCAAATCTTCAGACTGAATGTACGAGATCCTGCCTTCATGAATCCTCAGACTCCACACTCCCCTGAGTTCCTCTCTCCGCCCAGCCATATTGCTCCTGTCTCCACCTTCCTAGTGCTGGGATTAAACTTGTGTGACTCCCAAACACTGGGATTAAAGGTGTGAACCACCACCACCTGGGTCTGTTTCTGGACTGATCCTGTGTAGCCCAGAATAGCTTTTAACTCACAGAGATCCATCTGCCTCTGTCTCCCCAAATCCTGGGATTAAAGTTGACACCAGACAGTGACACCACTGCCTGGCCTCTAGTGGCTTAGCTTTGCATTCTGATCTTCAGGCAAGCTTTATTTACTAAAATACAAATAAACTATTCCTATAAGGTGGTGAGAAACTGATAGATATTCAGTAGAAGTGATATCTCAAATCTATAATTTCAGTCTTTATTCAGGCTACGGGTAGATGTGCTAAGATACTGTTATTCCTGCACTGGGCAGTGCCAGCAAGCTGCAGTTCTTAGGTGGTGTCAGGAGACCGACAACTGGTGGTCTTTGGTACACCGTGTAAAGCTGGGTATTTGGTGGCTTAGGTGTATATAATACATTTTTGATGCATTTATCAGGATGTAGCCCATCAAAAGTCAAAGAACATCTTTCTAGAATTCTGTATTCCATGTAAAATACTTTTAATGTTAAAATAATACATAATGATTAGGGCATTCTTATTTTTTTCTTTTAAGTGGCATCCTTTTTTATATAAAGTATAAAAATTTAGTTTAAGCTTTTTTAGGCAAACGCCTGTCAAACAAACCTCCACTGAAAACAAGTTGTGTTGTATTCTGTCCCTTTTTTTCTGAGCTCGTAGTTAAAACAAGAGAAACCTTAGCATTGGCATTTATTTGTGAAAGTTGCTAACACCAAGAATGGAAAAGGAAGTCCTGGATCTTTTCAGAGAGAACATAAAACCGGGCTATCAAAACAACCAGAGAACTGGATATGCTAGTGTCCATCAGTCTTCTCGCCAGCACTATCTGCTGCTGAATTCAGTTACTTGACAGATTTGAAGGACAAGACCCCGAACCTAGAGCAGAAAGTCAGGGATGTGGAGAATGGAGGATAGATGCAGAATAAGACTCTTCTAGACTGCAAGCCTCTGAAAATTCTTCAAGTTATGCTCTATTAAAACAAAGCACCCACCAAAACAAACAAACAATAGCAAAACAAGAACAAAACAAAACATTTGAGATGTCAGAAAGCGTAATGTAGCCCAGGGAAAGACTGAGAAGGAGACAGTGGTCTAAGAATGGCAACTGCATGGCAGGCCAGGGGGTCAGCAGCTTAGATCAGAAAGTCTCCCAAGAAAGACATCCAGGCAGTTAAGGTTATTTGAGAGATTTTATAATCCCTGAACCCCATATTTTTTTTGTTAGATTTTCACATTATGATTTTGGTTTGTCAATAGATACAGACTCTTCTGGGTTTCTGTCTTTTTATTGATCTGGTACTGATTGCTTGCTTTTAAAGAAGAGGGTTTTTTTTGGTCTCCATTATATAAACTGTGAAATAAAAATTTTATTTTTAATCATATTTTAATAATATGATAGTCTCACAGCAACTTTATCATAATTTTATTTGATAAAGTTTGTTACCTGAGATTAATATTACAAACTATTAAGTGAAAAGCTTAAAATATAATTCAGGTGTTAAAATAACTTAAAATAGTTATTAAAACTTATATACAAATATAAAAATTATAATAAATATGTTATTTCTTTCTTTCCTTTTTCCTTCCAAACCCCCCCCCATACCCTTAACTCCACTTTTAAATTTATGGCCTCTTTTTCTCTCTCTCTCTCTCTCTCTCTCTCTCTCTCTCTCTCTCTCTTTCTTTCCTTTCTTTCTTTCTGTCTCTGTCTCTCTTTTTGTTTCTCTCTCTGTCTCTGTCTCTCTTTTTGTTTCTCTCTCTGTCTTTCACACACACACACACACACACACACACACTCACACACACACACACACACTCCTAAGTAAATACATACAACCTACTCAGTCTGTATAATCTCACTTGTGTGTGTGCGTGCCCATTTGGTATTGGATAGCCTATGGTGTGCTTGTCCCTGGGGACACTATTTTTCCCACTCTCAGCATTTCTTGTTTCCTGTAGTTCTTTGTTTAGTGTTGAATTCTCTTGTGCTCCCTCTCACCCCGTCTGTGTTAGCATGGTGTCATCCTTGTTCCGGTGGGGTGAGACTTGATATGTGTAGCTTCTGACATTTCCAGGAGACACAGTCTCACTGCAAACTCCCTGTTTTTCTGGTTCTTAAATCTTTTCTCCCCCATTTTCCCAGTGTTCCCTGAGCCTTAGGGACAGGAGTTTTGTAGATGTGTCTGTTGAAACTGAGCTCAACAACTCTGTGCTTTGATTGGTGGTGGTTTTCTATACCGGTGTGTGTTGCTAAGAGAGGTTTCCTTGATGAAGGGTGAGAACTATACTTCTCTGTGGGTAGGACATATTTAGAGTGCACTTAGGGGTTATGTTGGTTTAATAAAGTGAGGTTATAGAATAACCTTTATTATAGTATACAATTCTGATTAATCTGCATTATTACTTGTTCTCTTTATATTTTACTGTACCCAATTTTTTTAAAGAGTCCTCTGGATTGAACGTGCTTAATTTTAATTAAAGTTCATTATAACTTCGTATGTATAGTAAGCCACAATATATATGATGTTCAGTACTACTTGTGGTTCAGGATCCACTTGGGCCTTGCTTACCTCTCTCAGATAAGAAGAGACCTACATCCTGTTATTGTCTTCAGGGGGACATTTGGGATTCAAACCATGACAATATTAAAAAGCCAACTGGTCATTAATGGGGTTTTTT
>NC_022009.1:56378916-56401075 GCF_000317375.1 Microtus ochrogaster | reverse complement strand
GGGAGGGGGACTTGATTGGGGGAGGGGGAGGGAAATGGGAGGCGGTGGCGGGGAGGAGGCAGAAATCCTTAATAAATAAATAAATTTAAAAAAAATAAAGTGGCTAGAAATTTTTATTTGATAGCTAAAATGGTGTCTCAATTATATAATCTAAATTAAATTTAAATTTCTTTTAATGATTTTTTTTCTGACTGACTTTAAAGCAACATGTCTTAAAACTGATTAGTATTTTAATACTTTTATTGTCTTCAAATTTTAATGTAAATTGAGGCTATTTCCTTAATTTATGTCAAACAGCTTATTGCCAGCATGGGAGCTGTGTTATAGCTTACAACATTTCAAAGCAGAACATTTTATTCACTGGCATGAGCTGGCACAGTAGGCAGGCTTATTGTAATTCATTTGGGTAAATGAATTGAAACCTTGGAAGTTAATGTACAAAAATATTCTGTCAGTTTTTACAGTTCTTTAATGATAAAATCTGGGTTTAGAATTTCAGCATCATAATTTCTATTGTCTTTATTCCATTCTAATTATTAATTTGATCTTCTTTTCAGTTAAAGTCCATGTATTATCTTTAAAGGACTGCGTTTTGTTTGCCACCCATTTAGAATTATGGTCTCATTTAAAATTATCCCATCATGCTAATTACTAATTACTTGGGTTTGCAAACTCTGGTCCATATGCAAATGTATCTTAAACATTGGAGAAATTATTTTTCTAATTGAAGTTTTTGAATAGATTTTTCTCCTAAAATGTATTATAATTTTAAGAATTATTTTAGGAAAATCAAGAGAATGTGCCGGATAACTATTAGTGACTAAAAAGTTAGGCTACTCTTTAGCATATATCATATTTATTTTTAGTGGTATCTTTGAAAGTCACCAGAAGATGTTTGTGGACGTGCTCAGAACGGAAATCTAAGCGATTGCTACCTAGTGGCCTATGAAACAAACACTAAGTAAATGTTTGGAAAAATCATACAATATTCTGCCAAAAATAAGTATTTGGAGAAACTCTGTGTGTGTGTGTGTGTGTGTGTGTGTGTGTGTGTGTGTGTGTGTGTGTAAAATAAAAGTGTAAAGAAATAGTAAATTTCTAAAATCATTATTTTGTTAGTGAATGTAATAGGTGACCCCCCTTTCTATTTTCCTTTTGTTGTATTCTAGACTATTTTCTGGGTGAGATAGTGATGTGGAAAGTGCCAAAAATCTATATTTCTGTTAGTTTTTCTTTCATCAGTCATAGTTGGAAAGCTGCAAATTTAGCATCATTTTACTTTGTCATCTGACTTTTGATCATCTTTCTTTTAGTAATTAAAATAAATACTTGGTATATTTTCACTATAAAGAAGATGATCTTTTAGCCTTTAAATCCTCTCTATGACTCGCTGAAGATTATTAATGTAAGTAGTTTATTAAAGTTTGTGCTGTTGCTTTTAAGCTTGTAAAAATGCCAGCAATTTGTAAAGATCTCTCTTATAACGCCTTCCCTTCCCAGCTTCTACCTGCTCCCCTCCATTCGTTGTTGCTTTTCTGTTGAGTCTGAATTCCATTTCAAGTTTCTGCATGATGTTGCGAAGACGTCTGTCAAGTGTTTGAGAGTTCCTACAGCTACAGCTTTCAAACCTGATTCATTTGTCTCCGGAGAGCTTAGCTGTCGGTTTGGAGGATTCTCCTGGTTCACAGACACTGTTTTGCTGCTGTGCTTCCCTCTGCTTCTGCACAGTAGATGCTGTATCCACGCAGGCATTAATATCTCTGCTGTGGTCTTTTAGGCTTTGCCTAATTTCGGTAGGAAGGGTTCTGTTTGTAGATGTGGTCCTTCTGTCTTAACCACATTTAATTTACTCAGTTTAATTTTCTGAACTGTCTAACCTTTTGACAATGAGACACAATGTCATTGTCATCAGCAATGTTCATGCTCAAAACCAGAACATAATAGTTTTTAAAAAAAGCAACAAAAAAGCCCAAAGTATTTCACATAGTATCAAGTTTCACAGTTTTCTATTGACTCCTATGGGTCCAGGTTCAATATACCTGTAAGTATTATTCTTTTGGAAGTTAAATACAGCTAAATGTTCTTCATTGTTTGAAAGTCTCATGATTATAGATGTTGGTTGTGTCTAATGGGTGTAAGAGAAAAAAATGCCTTTTTTTTTTTTTTAGAAGAAGTTGCTAGTACTTCTTGTCTTGGAGATTTTACTGATTTGTGAAATCTACAATTTTATTTTTGATTCGCTAAAACAGGAAAAGTTATTTGATAAAAGCAACTGGCTTAAAAAATGACAAACCAGCCAGGTAGTGGTGCACACATTTAATCTCAGCACTCTGGAGGCAGAGGTAGGTGGATCTCTGGGTTCGAGATGAGTCTGGTCTATAGAGTGAGTTCCAGTAGAGCAAAATTCAAAAAAGAAATGATAAACCGATATCCGAATACACATTTTATGATTACATAAGAATCATTTAAAAATTTGTTCTAGGAGTAAAAGAAATTTTGGCTGTGAGCCTAGCCTTTAAAAAATAAATTAATTAAAATAAATTAAAAATTAAAATAATAAAGAAAATTTTTTTCAACTAACACACAGCTTGTGGGTCATTTAAAATTTGTTATCTAAGAGAAGCTGAAAGTGTCTTTGAGTACACTGGGTAGTGTGATCTATACAACTTACAAGGCCTGTGCTTCAGTTTTCTCTTATTGTGACAGCTGTAACAAAGATCCAAAAATTACTGGCTTAAAATAACACAAATTTGCTGTCTTTGAATTGGGGGAGTGTAGCACGATTAATAAAAACCCGGAGTTAGAAATTGGGGATCAACCTGAAGGTCAGAAAAGCAAAACGGCCAGCCACTGGCTTTTACCTCTACCTCACTCTGAAATGGTGATCCTGTCTCCAGGAATCCTCAGAATGAGACTGTCTGAGAGTTGCCTTCATGTTTCTTAAATTCCTCTCTGGTGCTGGGATTAAAGGCATGTACCACTACCGCCTGGTTTCTATGGCAAACTAGCGTGGCTACGGGGATTAAAGGTGTGTGAAACCACTGCCTGGTCTGTAAGGCTGATCAGTGGGACTGTTTTACTCTTTGAACTTCAGGCAAGCTTTATTAAAATACAAATGAAATACCACTATGGGGGTGTGTGCGTCAGAATTCTGAATTACTTGCTCCAAGACTAAAATGAAGGCATTGGTAGCACTTGGTTGTTTGTTCATATAACCTAAATATCTTTTTGCCTGTACCTGTTCTTAGAGAATACTTGATAATCAAATGAAATGGTCTGTTTATTCCAAAATAGTTTTCGTTTAACATAGCCTCTTCTATTCAGTTCTTTGAAGTTTTTTTTTCCAGTATAGTTAATTATTTAATCTAATCAGAACAAAGACATTAATTGTAAAACTCGTCTGCTCCTGTAGAGTGTGTGCACATGTGCACACGTGTGCCACAGTTCACACGAGGAGGTCAGAGGACAACTTGCACAGAAGTTAGTTCATTCCTTCCGCCATGTGGTTGATAGGCTTGGAGGCAAGTGGCTTTACCCACAAAGCCATCGTGCAGCTGTGCTGCTAATTTTATGTAAACTTGGCACAAGCTGGAGTCATTTGGGAAAAGGGAAACTCAATTAAGATTGACCTGTGGTGTATTTTCTTAATTAGTGATTAATATGATGGGACCCAGCTCATTGGGTGGTGCCGTTCTGGGCAGATGGTCCTGGAGTATATAAGAGAGCAGGCTGAGCAAACCTTGAGGAGCAACCCCATAAGCAGCACCCCTACATGGTCTCTGCATCAGCTTCTGCATCCATGTTCTTGCCCTGACTTTCCTGGGTGATAGACTACAAACTATATATATTCCTGAAGTTGCTTTTGGTCATAGTATTTCATTACAGCAACAGAAACCCTGGGACACATAACATAACAGCTCTTTGTGAGAACCAAAGAAGTCCATTATAGAGGCCATTTTTCTCAGTGGGATTACATCCCACTAGGCTCTGCCCTGGAATGGCACTCATTCCTCATCACTTCCCAGCACTGTTTTACTGAGGACCAAGCCTCTAGCACATGAGCCATTTAAAGCACTCTTAAGTCACAGCAGAGCGTAGGCTTGTGATGCCACCACTGCAAAATTTTCAGATGTGTAAGTCTTGAAGAGTAGGAGCTCACTGAATGCCTTCAGGGTGAGTCCTGAAACTGATTTTTATTATTTCTGTCCACACTGGCTACAGCTCAGGAGGCCCAAATATAGCAAAGTAGGCATAGGAATGGCTCTGGTATAAATCAGCCAGCCGTCAAGTTAGATTTCATGCAGTTTTTGATATGCATGCAGTGTGACTACCATCTCATGCTTCCTGCACTGTGCTTTAGCCAATCTGATGGACTGGATCTTCTCAAACTCTATGATAAACAGTCCCCTTTAAAAGTTGCTCTGTTAGGTGTTTGATCAAAAAAAAAAATGGCACCAAGAAATGGAGCTGTTGCTAAGATGAAATTGTACAGTTCATAGGCCTTTGAAACTGATTTGTGGGAAGAAAGTGGAAGGGGTTGGAGCTCGTGTGTAAGGAATTCTAGATCTATTGTGGTGGGAGTCTGGGAGACCAGAATGCCAAGAGAAATGTGGATGGTGATGGCTGGGCTCATGAGGTTTCAGAGGGGTACAGAGACTATCTGGAATGGGAACAGGCCATTTGTACTATATTCTGGCAAAAAACAAACAAACAAAAAAGAACCCTGGCTATATTCTGCCGGTATCCTGAGGATCTGAGGGAGACTGCATTTCAGAAAATAATGCACTAATTATATATTTGGAAGAGGAAATTTGAAGACAAAACAGTGTTATGGGAAGTTTGCTCACCTGGATTTTTTCTGACCCCAGCCATGGCAGCTGTCTTGGCTCTTATACTCTGGAGGGCAAAGAATTCTCATCAGGACCTAGGTTGAACAGGCAGTCAAAATTTATTTTCAGCAAGTGAAGGTGAAAGTATATCTTGCAGTGTGCGAGCAAATGGAGCTGCCTTCAGAATCTGGACTAAAAATCTTGGTCTACCAGTTCCCTTTCCCACCACAGTGGTCTTTCTCCTGGAGTACAGAAGAATTTCTTAGAAGCTGTCCTTAATCACACATCATTGTTGCTACAACCAGCCACATTAGAAGAAGAGAAATTTACTAGAGGCAAGGACAGTGGTGCCCTGTTGAGAGCTCTTCAGGAGCCTGCTGGTATTAGCTGAGACTGGCTTCCTTCCTCTCCCCAGCAGGGCAGGTCCTTCCTCTTGTCTGGTTTAGTTCGGCTTTCCTATAGCCCATCACAAGTTCTCTTATATTTAAAATTCCTGACTTCACTGTTTTTACCTTATAACAATATTCAAGCTGTGTTTATTTTTCAAAAAAATTAATTCATTTTAATCAAGTGTATTTGTCTGTGCCTGGGTCCCTGTGGCAGTCAGAGGTGCTGGATCCACTGGAGCTGGCGTTACAGGTGGTTGTGAGTTACTAGATGAGCGCTGGGAATTGAACTCTGGGACTCTGTTTTTTTTTTTTTTTTTTTTTTTATTTGGTTTTGGTTTTTCGAGACAGGGTTTCTCTGTGGCTTTGGAGCCTGTCCTGGAACTAGCTCTGTAGACCAGGCTGGTCTCGAACTAACTCTGGGACTCTTTAAGAGCAGTGCATGCCCTTAACTGCTGGGTCTCTCTCCATTCCCTCAGGCTGCGTCTTGGTTACTGCTCACTGCCCTTATCTAAGTCTGGTGCTGAAGGAGTTTTCTGCTTGAAATCAATTGCCTAGGAAATTATTTTCTCAGATGTAGGTACTAAGGCATTGTGGCCATTGCAGTTATGGCCCAGGGGATAATATTCTATATCTTGAGCTGACAACTGAACTCAGTAGAGTGAGGAATTCTGACAGCTTGCACCTGATTCATGAAAGCTTCTGAGGCCAGGCACTGTGTGGCAGTATTAGATTCCTTGCAAGAGATGTTGAAAAGGCATTGGGTTAAGCTGTAAAGATAAAACCTTACTTGTAGTACAGACCTCTTGGTGTTAGAGATGACATCCCATTGAGGAAAGCTTCAGGAGTGAAATGGGGCTGATTTTCTAGACAATGTGAGTGCTGCAGACTGGAAGGGCAGGCCCAAGCCCATAGGAGCTCAAATGATTCCATTAGAGTCTCAGATGCCAGGTAGATTGCTTCAGCGTTCTTGTCCTGCTAAGTATGGGTCTTGTTTTGTTCTGACCTCCTCTTTCTATGCCCTCATTCTTACCTTTCCAAATGGGAATATTTTCTCACTACCACTGTGTGTGTGTGTGTGTGTGTGTGTGTCTGTGTGTGTGTGTGTGTGTGTATGTGTGGTTATACCAAGTATACAAAATGTGTGTTTGTGTCTATGTATATATGTATATGATATATATGTATGTGTCTCTATATACTTTATACCACATTCTTTCCCAGTGGATGCTATTGATATTAATGTACTTATAAACTCATAAATATTTCAAGTTTACTGTACAAATAAATTCACTTCATAGTCTAGTAGACAAATGAATAGTAATACATTTGAATCAACAACATAAAGATACTACAGGTAAATTATATATTAAATTTTTACATGATTGTGGAAATTAAACTAATATAGGAAAAATAAGTTACTTTTACTACTGTTAATTTAAGTCTTTATACTGGTAACTGATTTTAGTGTGTTTTTATTGAGTTATTTGTACATAATTTTGTATCATGATTAAAAAGTTCTGGAGTTCCTGTGATCCTTGTGCAAACTCAAACCAGACTAAATCCCAGTGTGGAGAGGGGAGGTGGCCATGAAGTCCTACCACTAACAGAGGCACCATTGGCAGTTGATAGCTGTGGGTGAGGGAAAATGAGCTTCTTTAAGAGTGTTGCCCCAGGTAATTGACCACTTTTAGTGGAAGGCCACACGTTCAAGAATGTATGGGTAGTGCAAGTTAGACTTGATGGCTAAAAAAAATAAGACACTAAACTGGGTGGGTATGGAAGGAGGGGTGGATCTTGGAAAAGGTGAATATGATCAAAAGATGTTGTACAAATTCCTCAGATACTATTACATTAATAATAATATGTTAGTATTATACACATTCTATGTAATTCAAGCAATGTTTAAATGGGTAAAATGGGAGTGGTGCTTTACCTGGGGAGGGCAATAGGAGGTCAATACAGAAGGAAAAGGGGAGGAGAAGAAAACAACACTCAAAGAATGCCTGCAGAAACCATAAGGAATCATGCTATTATTTAATAAAGAGTTATATACAATATATATGTCTATGTGTATACATTTTCATAATTTAAAAAAATTGTTATCCCACTTGGGCTGACACTGCTTCCCCCAGGAACCATAGACTGTCTAATAAAAACCCAAATGCCATGCATGAGAAACCCTCTTTTGGATAATCAATCAGAAGTCCAAGAGACTCAGACTTCTAGACTATTGGGGTTTCCATTGGTTGATTCCCAGTGGCTGAAGATTAGTCCCTATATTTGAAGACACTGTGTACCTGAGTATCTGAGCTGAATCTGACTTTGGAGTCTCCTCCCTGAGGACTAACCTTAACATTACTGGAAGATAGGGAAGCAACCGATATTCCTACCCAGCCAATGAATCACAGCAATGACCAGCATGGCACCATAACCCAAAGGGTAGAGTGGTGTCACTCATGTTGGTGGTAATCATCAACTCTCTAATTGGGCTTAAGGTCTTCCCAACAGGAGAAAAAACATGCCTGGTACTGGGAGCCTAGTTGTCTATCTACCTGGGTATAGTGAGCAAACAGATTTTGGGGAGAGCATACTGCCAACAGTTTAGTAAACTAGCATAATACCTAATTGTATTCTAAATATTTATCCTTATATCCACAGATAAGTATGAATCTCACCCCTCATTAAAGAAATTCTCTTTGCAACAGACAGATTATTACAGGAAAACAGAACTAGTCAAAATGCAGAGAACAAGTGATCTTAGGCTACCCAGCCTCATTTATAAACATCTGCAACACAACTTTAGTACCCAAGGGTCAAGAAACATCACATAAGGGGGTGAAAAGATCTAAGAGTCACATAACCAGGAAGCTACTGTGAGATTGTGACTCCTAGAAATAGCAGGGAAGCTTCACCTCAACAATATGGCTGTCTAAACAAGACATGAAGTACAAGACCAATAGACATGCTAGGAAGGTGGAAATCTCATGGAGTCCCACACATAGACACAGAACTACAGGCAACTAAGGAATGCTGAGAGCAAGAATAATAGTCTTCCTCGGGGATGAGCCCACTAATTGGTTAGCCAATGCTTAGTGCTCAGTTCTGGAATTATATGAGTACAAATAACACTAAAGGTCTGAAATGCATACATATGCATATGTATACACATATATTTGTTATTGGGAGCAAGAGGATACAGCTGAGGTACTGGAGGGAGGAAAGGGAAGGAGAAAATAATGTAATTGTATTTTAACCTTAGAGAAAACTTTCTGTATTATTTCATCAGTTTAGTCAGATACCTTCTTTATTTATGGATGGCTCATCTGTCTAAACTTCCAGGTTTCACTGTTAAGCTAACGAGTTAGTTACCTTTTACTCTGAGTAGTTCTTCTTGAACGGCAATAAAATTATTCCTTATGATATAGTCTGTTTATTCTCATTATTGTTTGTTGTTTTTATTATTATTCAGTTTAGTTTCTAATTTTCCTTTTCATGTATGCCTTGAGTTGGCTGCACTGCTTATCTGTGTGATGGGCAGTTCAGTTATTTGCTGACATCTCTTTTTTTTTTTTGGACATAAGGTATGTTTTATTTTCACCAGTCATACATTTTTTCTATAATATTCCAGGGCCAAATGGTTTCACTTAGCAGTTCAATTAATAAGGAGTCCCCCTTCAGAGACCCATGTGCTGGTGGCATTGGCTCAGAGTGCACAGGTTCACAGTGCACTTTTTGGCCGAATCTTGCAGGCAGCTCTTCTTCCACATGATGAAGGGATCTTGGAAATGCCCTGGTAGGGTGCAACAGGGTGGGGAGAAATCCTCTAGTCTAGGCTGTTAAGACATTTCACTCTACTTATCCTGCTTAGTGGTCTCTTTGGTTGGCATGGTGTTCCTCTCCTATGTCTTAATTTTCTTCAGATTGGCCTTATGGAAGCTTGTGATTTCCCCCATGACCATCTTGTCTGCCATTTTCTTACAACCTGTGGAATCTCTTCCCATCCCAAGTTCAAGGTGCTCTGCCACTTGCGTTGCTGAGGCAAGAGACTGACACCTTTGATTTTGTTTATTCCCAGCAAAAGTTACATGATTTGATAGAGAAATAATTGTAAGACTGGCAGTTGGTCCAGTGGTATGCACATGTAATTCCAAGCACTCAGGAGGCAGTTTGAGAAAGATTGTGAGTTTAAGGTCACTTGAATTATAACCAGACTTAGTCTCAAAATGCTGAAACAAAACAAAACTACTTGGTGATGGGGTAACACTCATAAATAGTATTAGTTAACTACATAGACTGGAGTTATAAACACTTCCTTTATGGGTCTGGGGTCATTCAGAGATTCACCAGTCTGGCTATAAATCATTCTAAACAAAGAAGAAGCCGTTTTTCAGAAACTGGTGCAAGGTCTAAGGGCAGGGCAGTACTTCCAAATGTAGCTCATAGCCACATATGCTAGAGATTTATAAAGGCAGAGAACATAAAGTTACATTCTGTTTACCTGCAAGCAGGTTACATTCTTTATTGCAAAGTCTTGGAAATCTCTACCAAAACAAGCTTTGTTTACAGAAGCAGAAACAGTGGTTAACCTTATGACTCATTATCTTACATAAACCACAGTTTTGTTAAAATTGTACAAAACCAGGCAATTACAAAAACAGTCCTTAACATTTGGAAGTCCAATTTTGTTTTGTAGTTCTCTCAAACATGATAATTGTAAACTTTTAAACATAAACTTAGTCATCACACTTGAGAATTTCCTGAGCATATGTGTAGCAAGTTGAGCGCTATCCGGTACCCTGTGCAACTGAAAACAGGTTTGTAAAGATTTAAAATCACTATAATGCAAGTAGTTAGATCTAAGTAGTAAATATTAAAGTAGTAGTTCATACAGTGATCAATAGGTGTCGCTGTTTCCCATGAAAATTTAAATTATGAACTTTGCTTCATTGTTTGAGTATGCCTCTTATGCACAATTTGGGAACCATAGGTCAGAGCCAGTAAGTTTGTCTGTTTCTCTGTCTTTGTATCTCTCCATCTCTGTCTCTGTTTCTCTCTGTCTCTGCCTTTCTCCACTTTGTGTTTATCTATGTTATAGTTAGAAGACAGTTCATTAGTTCTGGGTAAAATCCCATTCTCATTTCATATATGTATTAGAAAATAGCATAAAACCCATTTTAATTAGACAGTTCAGTGACATTAACTGCTATTTCTCATCATCCCAATTGTAATGACTCCCTATTTTCTCTGAGTCCTTACTAACATCTATTCTACAAACGTCTATAGCTATATTTTCTTTTTAAAGTATCTCATAAAGCAACTCACAGTATATTTATATTGGCTTTTAGTGTGATTTTACATTCCCATGAGCAGCACCTAAGTTTTCATTTTTCTCCCCATCCTTACAAAAGCTTGTTTTCTTTTCAGTACTTTTATTGTGTCAGTCATCATCATGCATGAATAATGTCTCATAGTTCTGATTTGTCTTTCCCTGATGGCTGCTGATGTGAACATCTTTTTGATGGACCTTCTATCTCTCCAAGCATATATCTTCATCGCAGAAAGATCTGTTCCAGTCATTTCTATTAGTATTTTGTTGTTGAAGGTGATAGTGGTGTATTTTGAAAATTTTCAGGTTATTTTGGCAAACCATTCCTGATATTCGTTCATTTATTTTATGTTTACCCAGTGTTTTTCTAGACAGTTCCTTGACCACCAGGGAGCCTTACAGTCTTTGAGGACTGTGTCTGTAATGGAGCACTCTTTCAGATCTCAGCTAAGGTAGCTTTCAGCCCGGTCACCAGCCTGCAGTGAAAGCTTAAGGATGTCTCCTGCCCAACTGAACGTGCTTCTTGTCTGGACTGCATGGTTTTCTAAAATCCCAGTGCACATGCTGCATTACATATGTGTTACTTGCCACAGTCTCCTCAAATTTCTCTGTGCATGGCCTGTCGTTCATCTCCACCTCTAACCTTTTGCTTCGTACCCTGTCATGTAGGATCAGTGTTTGATGCTTTTCCTACCTGAGTTCTGTGTTGGACAAAACAGAAAGGAGTTCTGTGCACCAGTACTCCTAGAGCAGGTTAGCATGGCTATGTACAGCAATGTATGCATCAGGTCAGCTTTGCTTCCTACTGTTACACATAAATAGTTACTTCAAGAACAACGCCACCACTGCACAGAGAGAACACGGGAGAAGAATCAGTGGGGAATGCAGTAAAACTTTCTTCCTATTTTTCATGTATTTTGCTCATAATCTTCCTCCTCCCCAACTCCTCCCAGAGAGCTCCCACATCCCTACCCACCCAATCTCACGCTTTCTTGTGCACTCACCCTCGGGTAAAAGCAAACACCCCAAAATACTAACCAAACAAAAAAGTTTGTGTGTGTGTGTGTGTGTATGTGTGTGTGCATGCATGCGCGTGTGCATGTGCACACGCACACACAGACACACACATGAAAAAAACAACAGCAACCACAAAAAATACCATGAGTCCATTTAGTGTTGTTCAACTACTCTTGGGGTTGGGTCCTTCCCTGGAGTGTTGTGGATTTACCCATTGACACACCAATGAAGAAAAGTGGTTTTCCCTTTCCCAGCAGGTATCAATTACAAATAGATTTTTAGTTAGGGCTGAGACTTTGTGCCCACATCCCCTTCTCCCTGCTGGGAGTTTTTCCTGCTTTGAACCAGTGCAAGTCTTGTATATGCTGTCACAGATTCTGCAAGTTTATATGTGAATGATTGCTGTTGTGTCTGAAAGATGCTGTTTCCTTGGAGTTCTCCACCACCCCTAGCCCCAAGAATCTTTTGGCCTCCTCTTGTTAATTATTTCCAAAGCCTTGAGAAAAGGGGTTTGATGATCACATTTATGGCTGAATGCTCCACAGCTTTAGCATAGTGTCCAGTAGGTAGGTCTCTGTGTTAATTACTACAATAGGAAGTTTCTCTGATGGGAGTTGAGTGATGCTCTGATATATGTATGGGCATAGCAATTATGAGTCATTATGATTGTTGTGTTTAGTGGAATAATAGTAGTGAGGTTTTTTTTTTTTTTTTATGACCTAGCTAGTCTCAGGTCCTCGGCCACTGTAGAAGTTTCAGGAATGGTTTCATCTCATGGAGTGTGACTTAAATCTAATTTTAAAAGTAGCTAGTTAATCCCATAACATTTGTGCTACTGTTGTACCAACACATCTTGCTTTATGGTCTCTCTTAAAAATTGTGTATGTACAGAAACTGTTTTGTCATCCAGAGCAGTATGTTTTTCCCTTTCCTTTTTAAAATTTATTTTATAAAACAATCTTTTCTCATTTTATATACCAATCCCAGTTCATTCCCCCCCCCCCTGTAGTTCCATGCCTGCTCTATGCGCCACACACTGCAGTATGGTTCATGAGTCGGGCAAGGGACAGAAACACACACAGACAGCCAAAAATGCTCTCTTTATTGTGTTCCAGGACAGCTTATATAGGGTCTCCTTGACTAATGGCCACGCCTTAACTCTCAGCTGCAAGCCCACCAGAAACCACTCCTTTGCCATCAGGAACTCCTGAAGGTCTCCTGCTCAGAGCAGCTGCAAGCATAGGAAAACAAGTTGTTAACTTCGGCAGGCAGGGGGTCACAGGAAATTCATGGTTGAGGGTTCACAGTCCCCAACACCTCCCCTCCTCCCAATCTACCCACCTTCCACCCACACTATCCCCCATCCACTCCTCAGAGAGGATAAGGCTTCCTATGGAGCAAAGTCTAGGACATTCCTTTGAGGCAGGACCCAGGTCCCTCCCCCTATATCTGTGCTGATTAAGGCATCCCTCCAAAGAGAATGGACTCAATAAAAGAATAGTTCAAGCACTGGGGATAAGTTCTGGGTCCACTGCCAGTGGCCCCACAGACTTCCCCAGCAACACAACTGTCACTCACATTCAGAGGGCCTAGTTTGGGCCTATGCAGGTCCCCCTACTGTCAGTCCAGAGTCTGTGAGCTCCCACTGACTCAGGTGAATTGTTTCTGTTGGTATGCTCCATCATGGTCTTGATTTTTTTTTTTTTTTACTCATATTATCAATCCTCTCTGTCTTTGGATTTGGGAGCTCAGCCCGGTATTTTGCTGTAGATCTCTGCTTCTGCTTCTATCGGTTGCTGGATGAAGTTTCTATGATGACAATTAAGGTAGTCATGAATCTGAATACAGGGGAGGGCAATTCAGGTACTTTCTCTACTATTGCTTAGGGTTCTAGCTGGGACCATCCTGTGGATTCCTGGGAATTTCCCAAGTACCAGGTTGTTTCTTGCTAGCCCTATAATGGCTCCCTCAATCAAGATATCTCTTTCCTTGTTCTCCCTCTCTGTCCTTCCCCATCTCGACCACCCTGTGCCCTCATGTTCTCCTCTCCCTCTTTCCTTCTGCCCCCCCCCCCCCATGCTCCCAATTTTCTCAGGAGTTCTTGTTTATTTCCCCTTCTCAGGAGGATCCATATATGTCTCTTTTAGGGTTCTCCTTGTTACCTAGCTTCTCTAGGGTTGTGGACTGTAAGTTGATTATCCTTTGATTTATGTCTAATATCCACTTATGAGTGAGTACATACCATTTTGGTCTTTCTGTGTCTGGGTTACCTCACTCAGGATTTTTTTCCTAGTTCTGTTCATTTGCCTGCAAATTTCAAGAAGTCATTATTTTTTACCACTGAATAGTACTCCATTATATAAATGTACCAATTTTTCTTTTTTCATTCTTAAGTTGAGTGGTGTCTGGGTTGTTTCCAGGTTCTGGCTATTACAAATAATGCTGCTATAAACACAGTTGAGCAAATGTTCTTGTGGTATGAGTGTGTATCTTTTGGGTGTATGCCCAAGAGTTATTGCTGGGTCTTGAGGTATATTGATTCCCAATTTTCTGAGAAATTGCTGTACTGATTTCCAAAGTGGCTATACTTGTTTGCACTCATTTTATGTGTTCTTGGAATTGATTTGCAAGTATATTATTGAGAACTTTGCATCTATATTACATATTATATATTATTCTGTAATTTTCTTTTTTGTTGAATCTGTGTGGCTTCAAAATCAAGTTAATAGTGCCTTGTAAAAAGACCTAAGAAAATGTTCCTCCATTTTCTTTGTGGAATGATTTGAGAAGCATTGGCAGTAGCTCTTTTAAAGTCTGGTAGAATTCTGTGCTGAATCCATCTGGCTCCCCCCCCCCCACCCCGAAAGTTTTATTTACTACTTCTATTTCTTTAGGGGCTATGGATTTGTTTAAATTGATTATTTCATCTTGTTTTAACTCTGGTAGTTTGTATATATCAAGAAATTAATCCATTTCTTACAGGTTTTCCAGTTTGGTGGAATACAGATTTTCAATATGATCTTATTATTTTCTGAATTTCTTCAGTGTTTGTTGTAATGTCCCCTTTACATCTCTAATATTATTAATTTACATCTCTCCATCTTTTGCTTGATTGGGCTAATGATTTGTAAACTATTGTTGTTTATCAAAGAATCAACTCTTCCTTTCAATGATTATTTTTGTTTGTATTTCATTGATTTCAGCCCTTAGTTTATTTTTACCACCTGCTTTAATGGGGTATTATTTATTCTTATTTTACTAGAGCTTTCAAATGTGTCATTAAGTTCTTAGTACAAGATTTTCAGTCTTTTGATGTAGGCACTTAGTGCTATGAATTTCCTTTTTAGAACTACGTTTATTATGTCCCATATGTTTGGACACATTGTATTTTGTTTTTATTCAAATTAAAAGTTTTTAATTTCAGTGAATTTGTTGAGTCTTGCTTTGTGCTCTAATATGTGGTCAATCTGGGGAAATTTCCATGCGCTGCTGAAAGGAAACGATATTCTTAGTGTTCAGGTAGGAAGTTAGATCTCTTTGGTTTATGACATTACATAACTCTAACAATTCTGTTTAATATTTGTCTGGATGACTTATCTATTGGTTATGCTTGGGCATCCAAGTAACTTCCAATTAAAGTGTTAGAGTCAATATATAATTTTAGCTATAGTGGTGTTCTATTAATGCCCTCCTATTTGGTGCATTAATGTTTAGAACTGCAATATTGTCTTGATAGGTTTTTCCTCTCGATGATATATATTGCCTGTCTCTATTTCTTCTGATTAGTGTTGGTTTTGAGTATGTTTTGTCAGATATTAAGACAGCTATGACTGCTTGCTTTTCAGCTCCATTTGTTTAGAATAATTTTTTCCGTCCTTTCCCCTCAGGTAAAGTCTATCTTTGATGTGTAGCTGCATTCCTTAGATGCAGTGGGATAGACCCTTTTTAAAATCCAGCCTGTTAGTGTTTGTCTTTTTATTGGGATTTGAACCCACTAATATGGTGTTATGAATGAGTAGAATTTATTAACTCCTGTTATTTTGTTGTTAATAGTGTGGGTCTCCTTAATTCCCTCTTTCTGATGAACCAGTTTAGTTTTATTTATTCCTTTTGTCTTCTTGGATGTATGGAATGTATCACTGGACTAAAGATTTCCTTCTTTGATGAACAGATATTTCCTATTTTTATCACGGAAAGTTTTTCATTCTCCATCAACTGTGCCTGATAGTTTTGCTGAATATAGTTTTCTGGGCTGGCATCTATGTTCTCAGAGTTCTTTGAATCCAGGTCCTTCTGGCTTTTAGAGTCTCCTTTGAAAAGTCAGGTATTATTCTAATGGACCTGCCTTTGTATGTGACTCTTTCTTCTTCCCTTAAAGCTTTTAAAAACACTGTCTTTGTTGTTCTGTACATTTGGTGTTTTAATTACTATGTACTGTTAAAAGTCTCTTTTCTGATTCTATTTGATATTCTGTATGCATCTTGCACCTTGATAAGCATCTCTTTCTTTAAATTGGAGAAATTTTCTTCTGTGATTTTGTTGAAAATATTTTCAGTGCCTTTTTTTTTCTTCTTCCTTGAAGCCTATTATTCATAGATTTGGCCAGAATTCCTGGATTTTTTAAAATTTAACATTTTTCGTGGCTGAGCTATTCGTGTTTACTATTCTGTTTTGGACACTTGAGATTTTTCCCTGTGTTTTAATTCATCTATTCATGATGCTTACCTTTGAGTTTTTTAAATCTGGCATCCTAAGTTTTTCTCTTCCAGTTTTATTTCAGTTTCAGTTTTTTTTGTTTGCTTTTGTGATTCTATTTCCTTGTTAAATTCTTTTATGTTTTGAATTGTTTTCATGATTTCATTCATCTGTTTGTGTTTTCACAGACGTCATTAAGGGATATACTCATATTGCCTTTGGGTTCTTGAACATATTCATAATTGCTGTTTTGAAGTCCTTGTCTTGAATTTCCGCTAAGCATCTTTTCTCAGGGCCCATTACAGTGGGGCTGCTAGATAGTGGTGGGAGCATATTGCTTTGATTATTTGTGTTATTGTTGTTGCACTGGGATCTGGGCAGCTGGCGTTATTTGAAGGATTTCTTACATATCTGGTCTTGTCTTTGTTAGGTGAGTTTTCTTTCCATTCTTTGGTTGCTATTGCCTACTCTGGATCCTGCCAATGTGACGGCTGTGGGGGTCCATGAATCCCAGCAAGTGTGGTGGCTCTGAGGTCCCTGAGTCCCAGTCTACTGTGGGTTCTTTGGTTGCCTGGTAAAGATGAGTTCTGTGGGTTGGTTTTCTCATGGCAGAATGGAGATGGGCTCTAAGGAAAGGCTGAGGGGGTGGCATGTAAGAACTAGGTGTACTTGGGGTCTGCACCAAGACAGCAAGTTCTTTCTCACCATTATAATGATAATTTTTCTTAATTGTTTTGATTGCTAAAAACCTTTGGGTATTTCCCAGGGCTTCAACAAAGTCAATTCATTGTAAAAAAAAAAATCATTATTATATTTATTTATTTTATTTATGAGTGTGCACACACCTACTGTTTGTGGGCGTCAATTTTCTCCACCTTGTGAGTACCAGGGGTTGAATTTGAGTTATCAGTCTTGAGAGCAAGTGCCTTAACCTGTTAAGCAATCTCACAAAGTCCCCACAGCCCCTTTAAACTACTACTCTGGGATAATTTTCTAGTTCACTATTTTGCCTTCAGTAATATTTGTCCTGTGCATTTGCATATTCCATATCATTTGCTTGTCTTTTGCGTTGATTGAGAAGACTAGTGCTCTCTTATTTCATTAGCTAAAGTGAGTAATTTGAAGAATATAAATTGGCCATTTTTCTTAGCACCTTAGTTTTCCACTGAGCCAACAACTCTCTCTATATATGTATTTATATATATATATATATATATAAATTTAGTTAAAAATTATATATATACATATGCATGTTTATTTTTAACTTAATTTTCTATGTTTTTTTATTACTTAGTTTTCTAAGACCTTTGTGCTAGATTTTAGCCAAATGGTCCAAAACTATTTAGTGTTCAGATTTTCTTCAAAGGCTCATTGTACAGATCAACTCTTAATATCACCCACCACATTTTTACTGATTTGTAAGCCGTACATGGCTAATTTTCAAATGTATTACTGTACTCAAGGTAGGCAAGGACATGCTGGTAGTTACCGATAAAAGATTGGCTCTCTGGCAAAAGGGAATAAAAAGACCGTATTTATAACCTTCAGATCTGGTTTTATGTAAATACCCTATCTATGACTGATTGCTAAAGACATGGCACCTCTTATCTTTGAGTTTGTAAGGCCTTAGTAGCTTTTGGCAACTGACTTCAATACTATAGTTAGGGAACTCTTATTGTTACAACAAGTGGTCTGTTGTGGTTTATGGATGAACCACAGGAATCTTATCATATAGTAGTCTGTATTGGAAGTCCTGTGGCCCCTCTCTTTGTCTGTCTGTATTTCTCCTTCCTCCTTCTCTCTCCCTTTCTCTCCCGCTCTTTTTCTCACTAACTCTCTTCACCCCGATATGTACCTCAGTCAGCAGAGTACTGGATATGCAGGCATGTGAACCACCACAACTGTTAGGGAACCGGGGTGTAACTAGCAATATTTTTAAGGTCGTGAATTGGCCTTTATTTGGGCAAACTTCTGCACTTTTCCTTCTAGCACATGTCTGTATTATAAGTCATGTCTGTCAAGTGCATACAAGTCTGTTTTTCTTACTTTAGCAAAACGCCTGAAGTTGGGTACTTAACAAGAAAAATAGTTCACTTAGCTCACATTTTTGTCTGGTATTCCAGACAGCATTGCGCTAGTTCTGCATAGGATCCTCCTGGTTGTATTACCTCATGGTAATTGACAAGACAATGTCTACAACACAGGGAGCAATGAAGGATCATTGTGAATCAGGAAGCCAAAGAGATGAGAGGAGTCAGACTTGTTCTTTCAATAATTCATGCCAGGAAATAAGCATACTAAGGTAGATTCCTAATGACCTAAAAAACTCCCACTGGGTGCTGCCTCTTAAAGGTTCCATTGCCTTTCACATCACTACAATGGGGATTGGAACTTCCAGCAAATTAGCCCTTGGGGGACAAAGCACATCCAATCCATAATAATGGCCTTATTTGAGTGATTGACAGATCCAGAAAATGGTAAAATTTTCTGAACTCAGATTTGCTTGGTGACATTTGATGATAGCTACAGTCTCTGACTAGGCCCAGGATGGGTTTGTTTACAGTCTTAAAAAGTAATGTACTGGCATTTATATTAGGCAGACTTCGAATCTCTACTGCTGTCTTTTTGAGAATCTGCTGAAGTAGTCATTGGTTTTCACCCATCTTCATTCTCACGTCAACAGAAAGAATCCTTTTTCTTTGAATATTGAGGTCATGATGTCCTAGTCTCAGGGATCTAGAGGCATTGCCTAAGAGTGATCCTTTTAAACTCTGTTGATTATTTTGCCTATGGCTCAATTCAAATTCAGATTTTTTTATTCAGTCTTAAAGAATAGGCTTAGTAATAGAATAGCTTTAGTAAAAAGACAGAGCATTGCCAAACCCAGAGAGTTCTACCAGCCCTTGATCATTCTGTAAAGACAGAATCAGTAAGGAATACCAAGTTAGTATATAAAGATCCTGCATGTCCCTGGTGTCACAAGCTTAAAGAATTCACAAATCTTACCAGGCCTTAATTTATAGTAAGATTTATAACCAACTTTTTATATTATCTGGGTGCTGCAATTTGCATTTGCTCTTCCGTTCACAAAGGCCCATGGCACTGCTGGAAGGTGGTAGAAGCATTTTAGAGGTGGGACCCCATGTGGGCACAGTATTGAAATTTAGAGAGTAATGCAGAGTTTATTTGGTATTTAAGTGGAGTTACACTTCATAGCTAGAGTTCTTATTCCTTGGAGTTGTCATAAGCCAGACAGTAAAAGCCATTCTGATGAAATTTCAGGTGGAAATGAAGACCATGTTTTAGAAAATAGAATAATACCTATATCATTCAGAAAAAAAATGTGGTAAGGTACTTTGCTGATGACTGTGAGGCCCTGGACTTGATCCCCAGCACTACAAACAACAAAACACACAATCAGTTCAGTGGACTTGCCTTTATACTTTGTCGAGTGCAAAACTTAAGAGCTATGAGCTGGAATATCTGGTGGAGGAAACATCTGAACAGGAGAGCATTGAGGTGATTAGATGACTGCAAGGGAAAGTGACTCACACATACAATTTATGATTAAAGGAGAATCCTATTGGGGAGCATCCACAACCAGGGATTAAGGTGCCTTTTTGTCCGTTCTTTGTCTCCTTGATTAAAAAATATATAAGTAAAAATGTACTCGAAGCAAGCTCAAGGACTATTTTATTAGATTTTGAGAGACAATCCACAGGGCTGGCAAGTGTAAATCTTAGCTGCTAGGAGGAGGCAGCTGGAGAAGAGGTAGAGAGAGTCACCTTTTGAATTAGGGGCCAAGCAAACAGGCTGTGAGGTAATGGAGGTTGGTAAGCAGCTGCCTGGGAACGAGAAAGAGGACTATCCAGAGAGTTGAGGCAAGCATACTCAAGTTTTGATCTGTATCAGAAGAGATAAAGGGGGAAGGAAAGATTATGCCTTTAATAGGTTGTAATCTAGGTTTATCAGAAACCCTGTGAACAACTCCTCCAACTGCCACTGCTTTCTCTTGAATAAGAAGTCAAAAGAGAATACTACTAGACTCAGGACCTGACCTTTGACAGTGCCTCATTTTTCCCAGGTAAAAGATTTTGGGTTTAGTTATTTCATAACTGCTGAGAGGAGTTACTGTGGTGAACAATTGAATATATTATGTATATGTACACATTTATATGTATGTTTATAAATTATTATTAAAGATACTTACATTATCAACTTCTTGGTGACAGGGACTTACTTGGTAGCCTGGAATGTAGTAGAACTTATTGACCTTAAACATGGCAGTTCTGCATCAGCTTCCTGAATGAGTCAACCACATCTGGTTTTTATAAACACTGCAATAAGTTATAGAATTTACTTAATTTTGTTACCCACATTTGTTGTTGGTTTTTGTATAAGTTTAGTAACTATTAATTGGTAAAGGGGGTTGAGACTTTGAAGCAGAATTGTATAGTCCTACCTTAGTTGGTGTTTCTATTGCTGGGAAGAGACACTGTGACCATGACAACTCTTATAAAGGGAAGCATTTTACTGGGGTGACTCGCTGACAGTTTCAGAGGTTTAGTCCATTATCATCATGATGGGTCCCATGTGCAGGCAGACATGTGTTGGTTACATCTTGATCAGAAGGAAACAGGAAGTTGACTGAGATATGGAAAGTATCCTGAGCTTAGGAAACCTCAGCTCACCCCCACAGTGACACACTTCCTCCAACAAGGCCAGGTCATACCCACTCCAACAAAGCCACACCTCCTAAAAGTGCTGCTCCCTATGAGATTATTGGGACAAATTACATTCAAACTACTCTAGTTCCTATCACTATTTGTATTTTTTATTCCTTTCTAAAAGCCATCAACTTTATTAATTAAAAATTGTTGTACATAAGAAATATGACTCTTCTATAAAAAGGAACCATCTATGATGGTGATGTCCTTTAGAATAAAATGGACTATTGTAGGTTCATAAAGTTATGAGTTGAGCAGATAATAAACTTGATGACTTGCACTATATGTAATTAAGTTGCTCCCCCAAAGTGTAGCATGTGGCCTCTGAGTACTTAATGAATGTGGAGGTGTGCATAAGAATGGCTCCATAGGCTCATATGCTTGAATGCTTAGTCACCAAGGAGTGGCACTATTTGTGAAGGACCAGGTGTGACCTTATTGGAAGTATGTCCCCAGGGGTAGGCTTTGAGGTTTAAAATGTCCACACCAGGCACAGTCTCTTGGCTTTGGATCAGGATGTAGGTCTTAGCTACATCTCCAACACCAAGCCTGCTTGCCACCATAACCCTACCATGATGATAATAGACTAAACCTCTGAAACTGTAAGCTACCTCCAGTTAAATCGTTTCCTTTTTCATAGTTGTCATGGTCGTGATCTCTTCACAGCAGTGGCACAGTGGCTAAGACAGTGAGGATGATGCTTGCTAAAGGTGACAGAGTGCCTGTCCTATTCCTCACGTGCACTAAACTACTGATAACAACTTTATCATTTCTTGATTGTTAAATCTCAAGTAGGGAGTCATCCCAAGATGTTTAAGAAAAATACATTCAGCTACAAACATTTTCTTTCAGTTCTTGCTTGCTTAAAAGAAATTTGCAGTCTTTCCCCAGTGTTACATGTTGTGAAATCCTATGGGGGTAGGTATTTATATAGTATAGTGTATTAGATATTCTAGCATAAAACATATAAAATATTCTAACATCAAAGGAAATACTCAAAAGTGACAGAATGTTCACTTTTACTTCTGAAAAGTATGTATTCTTTTTAAATTTTTAATATCTCCCATTTCCGTTCCCCTCCCCTAATCAAGTCCCCCTCCCTCGTCAGCCCAAAGAGCAGTCAGGGTTCCCTGCCCTGTGGGAAGTCCAAGGACCGCCCACCTCCATCCAGGTCTAGTA
>NC_022009.1:56356453-56378557 GCF_000317375.1 Microtus ochrogaster | reverse complement strand
TCTCTCTCTCTCTCTCTCTCTCTCTCTCTCTCTCTCTCTCTCTCTCTCTCTCTCATCAGAGATTGCAAACTTCGCCAGAATCCTTTTATGCATCTTCAACATTCATCCTTTATGGCCAGGTCTGCTAAGCTTGTTTTATTATTCACATCTTCACAGTTTTTCTGTCCTGTTCATTTCTCTCCTTATTTTCTTTCTGCTCAAGAAAAATAATACTGATAAATTCATCAGGAGGCATATAATGTTTGTTTTATTTTGAAGTAGTTTCAATTCTTAGCACAGGATAAAGTTTCCTTCCTTCCTTTTTTTTTTTTTTTTTTTTTTTTTTTTTTTTTGAGATAGGGTTTCTCTGGTAACAGCCCTAGCTGTCCTGGAATGTAGATCAGGCTGGCCTTGAACTCACAGATATCTACCTTCTTCTACTTCCCAAGTACCTACCTGGATTAAAGGTATTCACCATTTTCATCCAGCTTATTTTCTGCTTTCGTATTTGTAGTTTTGTAAGTGATTTTATTACAAAACTCAAAATGGAAAGTTATTACTACAAGAAAGTATTTTGTAGGAATTATTGTATTTCATAAATTTACAATCATATAAATGAAATTGTCCTAAAAGATGTAACATTCTTTTTAAGAAATGAAAGACATTTCTAGAAGAGGATCAACATAGTAAAAATGGCAATTCTACCAAAGGCAATTTATAGATTCAATGCAATCCCCATCAAGGTCCCATCAAAATTCTTCATAGATCTTGAGAGGAAGATGTCTTTTAAAAATAACAAAATAGCATGTATTGCCAGGTAGTGGTGGTGCATTAGGGAGGCAGAGAGAGACTAATCTTGTTTTCAAGGCCAGACTCTTCTATGTAGCGAATTCCAAGATTAGTTCCAAAGCTACAGAGAAACCCCTTCTCAAAAACAAACAAACAAAAAAAGAACACAAAAAAGTATATGTTAATTAATATATTCAATACTTTGTCTGGACTATGCTACAATTGTGTTACTTGATTTTGTAAGTAATATTTTAAATTTAGTTAATTTTTCAATTTGAGATAATTTTTTTAAAAAATAATTCTTTTTAAAAGCAATTTTGATTGAATGTGTATATGTACATCCTAAGATACTCTTTATAATTTGGAAAAAGAGATACCATAGAACATGTATTAGTGTTTAAATTTCCTTGCTTTTTCAAGGAAAATTCCATGGTTTGATTTCTTATTTATATTTTTCTTTGTAATAATGAATTTTTTATATTACTTATGGAATAACTATTTTAAGATCCTATACATACTTTTTCAATAATGGAAAGGTTTATTAGTTTAAGTTGACTCCAAAACTTTAACTTTGAGATTTGTAGTTCCTCAAAAAAATGAATGGTATTGACTGTGACCTTGCTGATACTGGAAAAGAAATTCAAGCTATAGTCCAGACACTTAGTTTGGGACATTTAAAACTTGTTTCTAGTAATTGTATTCTACAACTTAGATGCTGTCCGTAGCTTTACAATTTATAGACTAAAATGCCTAGTTTATATACACCGTTGCTTGTTGGAAATAAGTTGGTTCTATATTCTTAGGTAATTGCCTAGCTAAACAGTATGAGTTATGGGACTGTTATTAATTGTTCAAAACTCTGCTTAGCTGAGTATTAGTTAGCACTGTACCTATTCTCGTATATGTGCCTCTATTAATGTCTTCCTTTGTTTGTGTGCATAGATAAACTTTAAACTATGGAATAGTATTAAATATTTTTTTCAATTAGAGAAAAATCTATTGTTATGATATGGAATCAGTTGGATATTTATATGATTAGTTTTTTATTTATTTTAGAAGGATTTCTCTGGTAGCTGTTTTATTTGGTTTCAAGTGGCTGTGCTTAAAAACTGTCATTAGAGATTGATTTGACCTGCCCTAATGTTTTCTATTTCAGCTATGCCAAGAACTTCAATTAGTTTTGTGGCATTGTAAGCTTTTGTGCGCAGGAGTATGCTATTGCATCAGAACTTGGCACCCACATGAATCTTAAGAAAACAGGCTGTTTGTTCCTGGGATAAACTATTCTATAAGCTGACTCTGTTTTTATAGTCTGTTCTGTGCTAGATTAAGTGATTTATTTTAGTTTGGCTTATAGCAAAACGTTTCAGAATATTTCATAAAATCCTGGTATATGATTAGCCCTCTGAAAATAATACTAGTTTTAGTTTTGTTGTTGTTTTTAAACCATTGGGCTGTGCCATGTCTTGTATTCTCAAGTGTTGTTTGCAATTTCATTGAAGGCTGCTACACCATTCAAAATAGTGTATGCTCTTTTTTTTATTTTGCAAATTTTGGAAATGTAAAAAAATAATACTTACTTTTTTTTCTGAATTTGATGACCTTTCATGACTATTTGGGTAGTTCAGAGAGCAAGAGGGTGGTAGAGGAATGAATGAATAGTGAATGAATGCATGGAATTGATTTAGTGTAAGGAATTGTCTCATGCCTTATGACGGCTGACAAGTCACAAGATCTGCAGTCCTGGCAAGTATGGAGAGCCTCTCTGCAGGCCTCAGAACCATGAGCCTAGATGGCGGTGGTCTGAGTTGGAAGCCTAGTGGTCTGGAGCTCAAACAAAACTGGCATTTGAATCTGAAGGCTGTTCCAGGGAAGATAGTCAGGCAGTCTTCTCTGGACAGTCAGCTTTTTTGTTCAGCAGCTCTTCCACCGATTGGCTGCATGGTGCGCTCTCATGGAAGACAGTTAATTTTCCCAAGTCTGTTGATTTCAAACGTTGGGCTTATCCAGATAGGCCTTATGGGCACAGGTAAATTATTGCTTGGTCAAGCAGCTGACCCATCCAAGTTGACAGATATATTCTCTATTAAAATGACTTTAGTGATAGAAAATAGTCTTTTTAAAAAAGAAAGTTGTTATGACTAAAGTAATATACCAAAGAGAAATAATCTGTTTCATAAAAATGCTCATAATGTAGAATAATTTATTTTTCATTATAAATTTTAAAACCTCAGATTCCTGAGTTCTGAGACTATTACCGGTGGTTCCTAGTTGAACTAAAAAATGTGATTTTAAGAAACGGTTTTGCCAGATGTGCTGACACAGCCTTTAAAATGAGCTCTTGAGCCCAGTGCTCAGGAGCCTAAGTCAAAAGATTACAAGTTTGAGGCCACCTTGCTCTCCATAGAGTTCAAGGACAGCGTGGCTGATAAAAACCAAGAGCTGGTGTGTAGCTTAACGACCTGTACTTGGCTAGTATGTGCAAGGTTTATTCCCCAGGACTAAAATACAGTTTGTTCAGTACAGGTTTGCAAGAAACCCTTGGCATATCTATTATTTTTTTTAGCTCTTTCATATACTTGATCCAAGCAAGCAAATAACTGCAACAAAATACAATTATAAAAAGGTTAGTGAGACTTTGGGAGCTCAGTCCAGTGTTCCAGTGTGGGTCCATCGCCAGATGAAGGTTCTATGGTGATATGCAAAATATTCATCAGTAAGGCTATAGGATAGGATCATTTCAGGTTCCCTATCTTCAGCTGCCCCAGGAACTAACTGGGGACCTCTCCTTAGGCACCTGGAAGCCCCTCTAGGTCCAAGTCTCTACCCAACCCTACGATGGCTCCCTTAATTAAGATATGTGCTTCCCTGCCCCCCCGTCAGGACCAAGAGGGGTGCAACCACCCACGGAGACAGTGGGGCTGATCTATTGGGAGCTCACCAATGCCAGCTGGACTGTGAATCGAAAAGCAGGGGATAAACCCGGACTCTCTGAATATGGCGGACAATGAGGGCTGCTGAGAAGCCAAGGACAATGGCACTGGGTTTTGATCCTACTTCTTGTTCTGGCTTTGTGGGGGCCTAGCCAGTTTGGATGTTCACCTTCCTAGATCAGGATGGAGGGGGGAGGACTTCGGACTTTCCACAGGGCAGGGAACCCTGACTGCTCTTCAGACTCGAGAGGGAGGGGGAGAGGAGGGGGGGCAGGTTAGGAGGGGGGGAGGTTGGGAGGGGGGAGAGTGGGAGGAGTGGGAGGCTAAGAGGAGGCGGAAAATTTTTTTTTCTTTCTTAATAAAAAAAAATATTAAAAAAAAAAAAAGTTAGTGAGAGAGTCATTAAAGATGCTTCTTTTCTGTTTGTGCTTGCCCCTTCGGGTGGAATGTGATGCCTCGGTGGTGTCCTGTTAAATCACGAAGTTACTTATAAATATTTAAATATTTCTAGATTAAAACAATTCAGACCCACACTAAAACAACATTATAGTTAAAGATAGGAAATCAAGTAAACATTTCTTCCGATTGTCACCATCTTTCCTTCTAACTCTAAAGATCTTTTCTGCAGACAGTTCACTAGAAATAATTTCATGTGTGTTCCTGTTTAAGAAAAACACTGTGTTTATTTAAGCATGTTTAGATATAAATATAATTAAAATTTTTACTTTTTTTAATGTACCCACACAGTTTTTGTATTGCTTTGACAAAGAATTTATTTCTATGGAAAATGTGTATTATTTTTATCTGTCAGAACAGTGTCTAGTTCATAGTATATAACTGCTTAATATTTGTTAAATAATTCTTCCATATGTTTTATGTATACCTCTTGTGTTTGTGGTATAAACCTTATAGGTTTAGCATGTTATACTTGTGTCATATTTTCTTTGGCCAGTTCTTTACTGATGGACTTATTAATTCCAGCTCTACCTGTCTTCTGTCCCCACATCATCTGTCCATCACATCCCTGGCACTTGATTAACATCTCCCAAAGAAACAGAGATGCAGAAGATTAGAGGCCCGCTTCTCTGTATCTTCCTTGGATAAAGTTGTTGAGATATATCAGAAACAAAGAAATAAAATCTAACTAAATTAGGTTTATGAAGACAGCAATGTAGTTAATGTGACCTAAATTTAGATAAGAAACCTAGGCAACTTCTTTCTGAAGTGATGACTTCCTAGTCGTGTCTGAATGATGTGAAAAACTGCAGAGGTCCAGGGAAGAGTTTAGGCAGAGGGAATAGCAAGTACAGAGGCATCAAGGCAAGAATTATCCAGGTGCGTATGAGGAACACAAGTCCAGTATGACTGAAGAATCAGCATTTGCCCTTAGAACCTCCTCTTGCCCTTCTGACTCCGAGGACCTCTAGTTGCTGTTGTGTGTAAGTAGGCAGTTGGCTGAAAGAAATTCTTTTGGAAAAAGAATGCACCAGGGTTTATGAATATTTGAGGGATTTTTCTACAGTAAGATGAAAAGCTAGTTAGACCATACCCTTATGTTGTATTTATGTTACATCATGTGACAACATAATTGGATCTTGGATATATAGTGCTTCCTTTTGTCCTTTTAATGAAACTGTTTACATAAAGGAACTGTCAACATTCCTAAATTTGGAAAACACAAAATTTGAGGTTTGTCATTGGATACATTGTAGTATTACAAATGATTCCTAGTTTGACACAAATTTAGCATATGTAAACTCATGATTCAGTTAGAAGGAGATCATTTTGTTCGACGAACCAAAGCCAGAAAACAACAACAAAAGACAAACAAACAAAAAACCTTTGTGAAAATGTAGTTTTTATAAAGAAAGATTATTCCTTATTTAAAATAAGTTTAAAAAACCTTGAAGGGCCTGGAGAAATGGCTCAGGGGTTAAGAGAACTGGATGCTTCTCCAGAGGGCCTGGGTTCAATTCCCAGCACCCATATGATGGCCAGTAGCCATCTGAGATTTCAGTCTCAGGCATCTGACACCCTTTTCTGGCTCAGTAGGCACTGAGGCATGCATAGGTGATACATGCAAACAAAACATCTTTATACATAGTTTTTTAATTCCTGGGTGCTATAACGCTGGAGAATGAATCCCCACTAAAAAAAAAACTCTCTAAAAATATTAATTTTAAAGGTCAAATGTTAGAATTATTATCTTTTAGATAAATCTGAAATATCAGTAGACTATGAATAAATTTTATTTCATGAAGTGTTTTAATGCTGAGTAAACAAAGAGAGGTAAAACCATATTTAAGAGCATAGACATGTTTGTTTAAATTTTACAGTCTACATTTTTTGATAAGTATACGTAACTGTATCACACATTGAGATTCCATGTACTTATAGAGAAAAGGAGGTGTGGAGTTTGCTTAATTTTTATTTTTCTTTTATTCTTCATAGCAAAGCTTATTCCTTGGAGAATTAAAAGTAACTTGGAGGAATAGGTTAAGGATTAAGGATGGAGAAAATTTTAACGAAGAAGTCTAATGTTATAATATGTTCATTTTATTAGTTTTTCAGAAACAAGGTATTCTTCTAGCACAACTTACAACTTTGCCTTGAAGTGAATTTTATTTTGTTTATTGATGTAAATTTGTTTTCTGTAAATTACTAATAAGTAAGCAATTAACTTGTCTTGTTAACATTTTTATTAGCAAGCTGCACTTATTTTAGTGCATACTCTAATATTCAGTTATTTTTAATATAAATATGTATTTTTCTGAAAGTAAGTTATTGATATGAAGTTACTAGTGATGATAGTCAATATTTTATTATTCTTAATCCTTTTCTTAAAAAAGATAGAAGGGTAAAATATGTTACATGTTTATAGAAATACATCCCTGTTACAAAATATAGATACATTAATTGTTTGGACCATTAAAACATCTAATTTTTGATTAAGAGTATGCAAATGTGCCATTAAATCTGCTTTTTAAGATTTTTCCAGTTTAATGTCTGAATCCAAATTCATAAAGAGTTGGAAAAATGAGATGTCTGAGCTATAGGATTCACAGGGATTTCATATGAAGCCTATTTAATCAGGATAACACAGTTATTAATATTCATAATGTCAGCTGGAACACAAATGACAGACTATGAGGCCTAAAAATTTTACTTGGTGAATTTATAAAAGTAGCTTAAAAAATTAATGGAATTTAAGTAAAGTTGGTGAATATGAAAATCGTGTTAGCAGAAAAAAAATCTGTTAAAACTTTCTTTAAGATCATTTTGCATTGATGTCTTTTGACAGATTTCATTGGTACTTAAAGAAGAGAGATGCATGAATGGTCATTTAAGAGGATTTAAACACATTGGCACATTAATTTTTACATGAATAATAAGTACTTTCCAAAAGCAATTAACTTACAGTGTACAAGATATGAATTGAAAAATAAGACTCTGACATCAAGGTCAAAGAAAATGTGCTGTACATTTTAAACTTCATGACAGGACTTTTAATATTTTGATTTAATTTATAGTTTACATAAGAAATTATTTTGAATATGATTTTAATGCATTTGAGAGCAAATTAAAGAGCATTGGTTTAGACTTTTTTCTTTGCCAAAGGGTGATGGTGTAGTGGTAAACATTATGAGTTTGCATTTATTGAAGACAAACATTTGTGATAATTGAAGAATTTTATTAGAGAACATGTTCTTCACTGCAGAAAGGCTAAGGGATACATGTTAGGGTTTGTGTTATAAATCGATGTTTTTAACACCAACATTGACTATAACATCTTTAAAATACAAGTAAGCTTCCTAAATGTGACAACAAAGATCGTCTGAGCAGGACATAAGTAGGTTTCTCCTTCATTTTAAACTAAGAAAGGAAAAAGTTAGGAGTTCTGTAAATAAGACCAGGAGGCATTTTCTGTAGTGCTCCTATTCTTTATTTTTCAAATTATTCTTGAGCTGGATAAATATATCTGTAGTTAAGAGCTCTCTTCGAGGGGATCTGAGTTTGGGTCCCAGTATACTCACTGGGCATCTAACAACTGCCTGCAACTCCAGCTCTAAAACATCAGCCACCCTCTTTTGGCCTCTGCAGGCAGGCATGCACACACACACACACACACACACACACACACACACACACAAGTACACATATTTTAAAAAGTCTTAAAATGACAGTTATACCAGCCATTATGTTTTATTATTAAACTTAAAAGCAAATTTAGGCCATTATATAAAGTCAATACATTTATGTCAGTTTAAACTTTTCACAGAAACCTTGCTGCTTATGAAAGCATAGCTTAGTTGTGATGTTTACAACCTGCGTTGACAATCCAGATGGGAGTGAGAAGATTCATTTACAGCCAGTAAGTGCTATACAAGCATGATTTAGTTTCATTGAAAGTTTAGAAATTGCTCAGTTCATTTTGTTTCTCTGGCTCAAAGATTTTTACTTAGAAAATAATTTTATCGGTTCTACAAATTACTATACTATAATACATTTATCTGGGCTTGTGGGATACATTATAATGCCAAGTTAATATGCCCTTATTTATTGGCTAGAGGATTTTAAAGTTTAAGGTTTTCAAGTAGAAATCTTTGGCTCCCAGAAATTCACTGATCTGCCCAGGAGAGGGCAGCATTTTACTACATCAGGCTTATTAAAAAAATTGCCCTGCTTAGGCTGTCAATGTTTCTTGTAATTACTCCCAGTATATTTGTTGCTTGCTTATGAATTAACTTGCATTTATGGAACTAAATCATTCCAATCATTTAATTACACCTGAGGAGCTGAACTATAATTGCTTGCTTCCAACTAGGATCTGATATGGCTTGAGCAGTATTAATTTGGTGTTTACTTTTCTGAGTGCTAAAAGCATTAAAATGATTGTGCAATGGGATTACATTTTACTAATTGCTGGCATTCATTAGCTGGGTAAATGATGAGGAAGAGTGACTGTATATTGCAGAGGGATAAAATTATGGTTTTAAATAGTATATTACTAAGCACATTAAGGCCTGTAAGACATGCTTTAAAATACTCCAGAGGTTATTAAAGACTGTATTTTCTACATGTCTTGCTATATGAATCTCTTATTAAAATAATGCAATTATTATTAACCTTTTTGGGCAATATGTAGGGAAATAGCTTCATTGACTAGAACATATTTCTTTGATATTAATAACTTCCTATATTTTCAGCTAATCCAAAAGTAAATGAGGAACTTAGAAAAAGATTGCCAACTCCAGATCAACATATTTAGAGAAAATTGGAAAAGAAGAAGCTTCCTACAGCTTTATTTGAGTACTTTTTAAAGAACACAGAGTTCTAGCTGTAAGGTCTATCTAATTTCATCTTCTTTCAAAAGAAAGCCTGAAGAAAGGAAAATAGGAAGAAAGGAAATAAAACCTGTAGTACTTTTATCATATTTATTATAATAAATGCAAAAGAAAAGTTCCAATGATTTCATAAGTTAACGATTAAAAAAATAATAGCAATCTTAAATTGCCTTTACAGGTGTTGAGTGTGTTATATATATATATATGTAATAAATTCAATCAATAAATTTGAAGTTTTAGATAAAAAAGTTCAAAGCATGAATAGTAAAGTTTTAAATACACGAGGTTGTCGTTGAAGATGTAAGTCAAATAAATTATATATTCTGTAACCCAAGAAGATAGAACGTGTAAAAGTTTAAAACTGTATTTATGAAAATATATCTGTGAAGAAATAATATTTTTCTGAGAAGAAGACCTAACCTCACCTGTTGAAAGCCAGTTAATTTTCCTACTATAGATGTTTTAGAAAGCTATTTATTTTATAAATCTGTTAAATAAAGGTAAGATTTAGTTATTTTTTGATATATTGTTTTAAGTTTATTTATCTAGAGCTGGCTTTATTTTAGCTTCAATCTTGGATCCAAAAGCAGAGACGGTGCCAGAGCAAACAAGAACAGAAGTGCACATGAAGGGCTGGTCAGAAGGCGGGGATGCTAGATATTAATATCAAGCGCTTTGGGTGGTGGCAGTTCAAGACACTAAATGAAGTGTATTTGTCCAAACAAATATGTTAGCCTAAAACAACAAGTACATACACTCTCGTGGATGCATGCGTTTGCACACACACACACACACACACACACACACACACACACACACGACTCACACAAAGAGATCTGTTGTGAAAGAGACATAAAGAAAGATATTAAGACATATATGTATCCCCCCAAAGGAGCCATACATGGTCACAGAGGAAGAGGAACACACAGAAAAGATTATTTGAAGAGGATAGAAAAAAGGTACAAATAAAAAGGAAAATGAACACAGAAAAGGATGAAGGAGACTGGGACAATGATTGACTGAGCTAGACATACAGAGGCACAGTTAAAAAAGACAGAGAAAAGGACATGCTTGAAGAAGACCTAAAAGATCTAGATATACACGAGGAGATCCTCATAAAGAAACACACATAGTGACTTGAAGAAAAGGAGAGATATGAGATTTGGAGAAGCACACATTATGAAGACAAAACTATACAGTGAACAAGGAAAGGAACACAAAACAGAAAAGCATAGAAACTAGCAGAGGCAAAAGACATCGAGAGTGGAAGGTTTGGGATGGGGAGACAAAGATGCACATGGGGACAGAGGAGGAGAACACATCAAGAGAGAAACATGAAGAACAGACTGAGACACAGAAACATACCTACAATACGACACACCCACAGACACTCAGGGGGACAGAGTCAGAACTGTGCAGAGATGTACAGATGCGTGAAGATTGACTCTCAGACAGACAGACACAGGGAGACACAGAGGGGAAACATAGGTATGCAGAAACAGTGACACAGAAACAGAATGACAGTCTAAACCTTATGGCAGGCTGATAAATGCTGAGGGGAAAGGAATATGCAGGAGGCTTAAGATGTATGCTAGTAAAATTCAAAAAATTTGAAATTCTTAGGAAGTAAATACTTTTGAACATGACATGGTACTTATAGTTTAAGACTTAAATATTTTTTATTCATCTATTTTATTTCATTTTACCTTTATTATCTAAAATAGAGTACTTACTAAAAGGCTTCAGTCTTTTCTTTAGTTTGGGGTCCTTTTCTTTTAAAGAAAGTCTTTATAAAGTATGTGCTCTAAAGAAGAAGGCCGGAAGCTGTTCTGAGGGACAGTCTGATCACTGAGTAAATTACTGCATACAGTTTTGAAGTATAGAAAGGTACCGTGCTTTATGTATATTTTTCTTTGTTTGATTTTGATTTTCATAGTTACAACTTTCTATTTACACTGCCATTAGTGGTTTACCTTCTCGCTTGAGACTCTGAGCTGTTTTTGATGAGTTTATGATTCAGATAGTGGATTGAGTTCTGTGTTAAAGTGATAGTATACATTGTATTTGTATATGGTTTATTGTAACGATAGCAGTTTTGTGCCTGCACTGTTTGCATTTACTATTGATCTTTCTTTTTAAGTTTATGATAAGAATTTTTATGTGAACTGGAAAGAGTTTGTTGTGGCTATTTTCTTCTCTTATTCAAGTAAACAAGCAAACATTCTTATTTTGAATAGCTAAAAAGGCACTCCATTCAACAGAGGTACAAAATGAAATAAGAAGACAAATAATGATGTGCCTCCTATTTATATTCTCTAGTCTTAGGTCACATAGTTGTGAAAAAACATCTTATTCACATTAGGTGGATGTTTAAGGGAATCATTTTTAATAAAGCTGGAGAGATAGACGCAGTAGAGGAAACACTTACCAGGTGTAGCCAAGCAGCAAGGGACCCCTGATGCCTGGGCTGCCTTTGGAAAGGAAAGCTTTAGGACCAAAAACATAGGTGCCAGATAGCTCGTAGGAGGCATGTGCTGTGAGAGAAGTGACTAAAACATTAATAAGAAAATGTGCATCTTCTAGGAGCTTTTGACAATAGAATACAAATAAAATGTTATTTATATGAGAATGGTAGTAAGCATTAAGAACCAAGCAGGCAAATGCAGCATCTTGTCAGTATCACTTCAGTGGTGAGCTCTCACGTGTTCTCTTCATCTTAAAGTTCTGTCTCACACAGACGTTACAGCCCATTCTTGTGATTAGTATCCTATTAAATCTTATTTTACCTTTATAAAAAAAGTGGCCTAATTAAAACTTACATAGCCATGGCTTCGCATTGTCTTGAATTCCACAAGGAATACCCAAGTTGCCTTTCTTTTCTGTATTTCTTTTTAAATACAATTTTAATTTTTAATAAAAAAAAGTGTCACTTTCCTCCTCCTATTTCCCTATCCAACCCCTTCCATTGTGTTCCTCTCCCTGCCCTTCAAATTTATGGTCCCTTTTTCTCTGTTATTGTTGCAATACACATACATATGCACAAGTATGACATCAATACAATCTTTTACTGAATTTTTTTCTACAAATATTGCGGAAACACTTTAAATCCAAGAGTTTATTAAATAAATAATGTAGCAAACATGAGCATTTCCTTTGTGTTTTGTCATTAGACACATTTTTAGAAAATGTGAATCCAACATAGATGGGATTGGTGGTGAAGGCATCTGAAAGCGTCAAGTTTTCTTAAATAATTGAAATACAGCATTTATCGATCTCACATTGCTGTGAGAGGGGCTGCATTCCATTCTTTATGGGGACAGAAGACATTTATAACAGCTAATGCCTTGTAGCCACATCTCTTTGTAACTGGCTCTAAGAAAGAAAAAAATAAACTTTATGACAATAACAACAGCAACAAAAAAAAGAAATACAGCATTGAATGCCGGAATGAACAGAACTTCAGTTACTAGAAGCAGCATAGACACATGAGCACTGCTGCAGTCTTCTGGCCTCTTAAATAAAGATGTTTTACCTTCTATAAAATCTTCCTGTTTCTCAGGATTCTTTTTTATGTTATTTAAGAAGTAAGACAGAATATCATGAAGAACGTAACATGTATTTGAACAGATAGGTTTATGGTTGGTTGTTTAAGTCCTTTTTAATCAATTACATGTAGCCCTTCGTATCTGTGGATTATATAGCCAAGAGTTTAACCAGCTGGATGGATAAAATTTGAGGAAAACTTGTGTCTGGACTGAACCGGTGCAGATTTTTTTCATATTATCTTCTAAAGAGTACTGTGGAGTGACTGTGTAGCATTATACATTACAGTCAGTCCATAAGGGATTTAAAGTATTGAGAAGGCTTGTCTGTAGGCTATGTGCAGATTCCATGCTGCTCTGTTTAAAGGACTTGAGGACTTTATGTGCAGGTTTTGGTATCAGTGGAGCATCATAGTACCAATATCTACATGCTTATTTGACTGTATTGTAGAAGTTATAAGACTCATATGTATAATAATTTGAAATGGTATTATAAATTCTTAAGTATTTCTTACACTTAAGATGGGTTAAACACAGAAGTATTATCTAGGGGTTTTATACTTCACAACAACTTTTTGGAAACTGTTTATGTGTTATATATGGGTAGGTATGTTTGCCATAGTATGCACACTTACTTAGTATTGGTTAAAAAAAAAAAAACAAACAACAGCTGAGTAGCAGTTACCTTCAGAAAATTGTGAAACTTATTTAAATTTAGAACCTTTAGGGGTCAGTGTTCCCTAAGAAAGGTTAAAAAAGGCTACAGTGAATATCAGAAATTTGTTAAAACTCCTATCTTTTAAGTATATTTTACTAATTGAAAGTTTAAAAATGGTATGAATCACCTAGCTTGAGGAAGCTTTACATAAAATCTATACTCTGTTTAGACTGTGGAACTGTCTCCTTTTTAATAAAAAACCTTTAGTTTAATGATTTTTTTAATATTGTGATTGGTTTTAATATTTTAGGGTATCACATTTAGTATGCAATTTATACAAAGAGGGGCCATTTTTTTCTTACAAATTTCCTTAGTCCAATCCTACATGGGCTACAAGAGCTTTAAACTATTTTCCTTTAAGCTTCAGTGTATTTTAAAATGAGTGTGATTCTACATCAGGAGTCTTTGGACTTATGTAACATCATACAACCCACACCCAAACTACTTAAGCAAATATAAATCTATATATTACACTTGATTGTAATCTGTATAAGTAAACTTAGTTAAAACTCAGCAATTGTCTTTATTATTTTATAATTAGACCAGAAAATATCTTATACAGCTCTGGTTCTTGTTTTTTTTTTTTAAAAAATAAACAAAATAAATGGGTCCAGTTTTTATAAAATTGTCATGGTGATGCACACCTATAATCCTATCACTTGAAATTATGGCAGGATAATCAGGAGTTCAGGGCTGTACTTAGCTATTTAATGGGCTTAGTATAGCATGGGCTACATGAAACCTTGTCTTAAACAAATAAGTTAATAAATAAAACATGACAGAAGGTGACTTTAAGAGATATGTTACCTTCTTATTGAAGAACAGCTGCTTATTTGTGCCTGACACTTTGAGTGTGTACTACCCTCTGTCTTTTGTTATTGGTTAATTCATGTTACTCTTTGGAAGAGTGTGTGTGAGTGTGTGCATGTGCGCATGCACCTTGAGAGTGCTTTTCATCTTTTGAGAAGTTTCTTCTTTAGTAATGGAATTCAACTTTGATTTATTAACATTTTGTAAGTAGACAACTAAAGAAGCATGATAGAAAGCCACCTGTGATGCGTTTAGATGACATTGATCATTATGAATAGACTATTGCTTTTGTGAACTAGTTTATTGTGTTAAGGTAGGGAGGAAGAAAACAGTGGCTTAGAGGAGACAGCTCCTTTCACTGGCAAGATAGCTAGGAGGAAAGAATTATGATTCCCTGGACAATATGATTAGGTACTTCTTTACACAGAAGATTTTAACATCTGTAAATAGCTAACCATTCTGTGATATGTTGTAGGAAAGAATTCTCATTTAACAAAAGGTTTTCTAGTAGGCTTCCTAAGTAAATAATGTAACTAGTAATTAGTTGTTTTCTTGTTCAAGTCTTTTCTTGTTGTCTGTGTGTGAAAGAAGGTAATTGTACTGTGAAACCCAATGCATTTTATTAATTTCAATAAAAAGGTATGATAGAAATACTATAAATTTTGGACCTATATAAGCAGAAATTTAGTACTGTAAGTCTTATTGCCATGTACCTAGACTTGGATGCAAGTTTTATAATGCTTACATTTTGTATGGGGAATTGGAGACAATTTTTCATTGCTATTAAGTATATCGGATTTACTGTACAGAAAAGCACTGCTATAATTTTCAAAACATAAACTGAGGTTATTCAATGTGTGCTTTACATATATGCTATGTGTATGACAAATATCATTTTAGCTAAAGTGATAAAAGAGTGGCTAGAGATGTTAGAAACAAAAGATTGCTGACATTTTATGTAGCATTTAAATAAATTGTGATATTATTCCTCCTTGCTGTGAACAATCAGTTGTTAGAAGTTCAAGAAAGAATATTGGGAAATATTAAAATAGTACTTTATATGGTTATTCGTTGAATACTTTTAATATTTGTATTTAATGTTCAGGATGTCATTAGAAACTTGATTTTTAAATGGGAGTATATAGAATATAGAATCAATAATGCTCACCTAGGGTAAAATCCAATTTTATATTTATTGAAATGCTGTTTGTAATAAAAAGCTTTTAGACAAGTGCCATTGACATACAGGCTTAAAGCCTATTTATTTCCACAAGTATGAATTTAAGATTGTATTTTATAATTTTATGCATGCCCTAAAGGAGTTGAATAAAGAACAAGGCTGAAGTGTGATTAAATTTACTATTTAGCTCCACAGGACTTGGCTTAACAGTGTGCTAGTAGTTTCTACACATGATCATCTAGAATATCAGATGGAGAGGAGGTAAGATTCCTACCGGTGGCCAGAAAGGATAGGCTGTTCCTGAGGAGATGTGAACTCCTCCTTCAGAACAATGATGTAGGATGTGCTCCTTTCCTAAAAAAATAATTTATTTTAATATGTTTAATAAGATTTTGTGTGTCTTTATTGTTAAAGTTTAGTTTGAATGGTTCTGTTATTACTTGTGCCTCAGCAAAAGGATGGAATTCTGTACTAAAATATTTCATAAAGTAACTTATATTTTTAGTTTGTTATGGCATTTAATATGAACTGTTCCCACAGTCATCATATTTGATATGAATGTGTCACATAGCTGAGTTTCTAGTAGGTTCTTTCAAAAATATTTCTTGGCAGTTGTTTTTAATAGCTTTCTTCATTTTTTGGAGCACACCAAAATAGAGAGAATGTCATAGCGTTCTCCTCTACTCCCCCCCCTTCCCTTCTATACACAAGCCCTTTCACTACAAGCATTCTGACCACTGTGGAGTGTTGTTTATAGTCCATGAACGTAGCCATAAATTCTCCGTGAGGGGAAATTTTGAGAGAATAAGAAAGTCTGTCTTCCTCTCTCAGATCTCTTGTTCCTCAAAACCATACAGTTCTTCATGTGACATTCTTAGTATACTCTTGGTCTCTCAGCTTATAATCATCATCATCAAGAAGAAGGATGAAGATGCCAATATCTTTTCATAGGGTCTCCTTTTCCACATTTCTATTCCATTGTTACAGTGTTCTTCTTGGAGAACTTAATGCTTTTCTTTTTAATGTTTTATTTTTATTCTTGATTATTTCTTTCATTTTAGTTCTTTCCCTTCCCTAACTTCTCCCAGATCCTTCCCCACTGCTCATCAACCTAACTTTTTATTCTTTATCTCTAAAACAAAAACAAAACACACAGATATTTCCCCTCTCTCTCCTCCCCCTCTTTCTATCTCTCTTTCTCTCTCCTGTTTTAAAATGTGGATGATCTCCCAAGTTTAATTGTGGGCCATGAAAATATTGCTTGAGCTTGTAAAAGATTTTGCTTCATTTTTTAAACAATATTTTGTCTTCTTCAATAAAAAAATCCTTGTTTATTTCTGGCTATTTCATTACATTTCAGAATATTCTCACACTCCTTATTTACAACATAAGTCTTCATATCTTATTCTTAAATTCTTAATTTTTAATAAATTAGAATTTCTGGGTTTTCAATGCCCTGTTCTTAAAATTGTTAATATTGAATTCTGGATGTGTACTGGCATTTTGTTGGTCATGGAAATTAATGTGCATTATATAAACTGATACAAAGGTAAGTTCCTGAGTTATTCTTGTTGAATATATAGAATGGACATGGTAGGACCGACTTTCTGGGTTGAAGGCACTTTTTAGATTGCAATTAGTTAGCAAAGCTGTATGTATATCTACCCACAGATTGATCATGCATAAATATCTAGTTGTGGAAAAAGAGTGTTTTGGAAGAGTTACTCAAATATTCCAACATTTGATGCCTTGGTTTCTTATCATGTAGGACATTCTTTTGGGGAGAATTTCAGATACTATTTTTCAGTCTGTTTTGTTTCTCTTGGATAATATGAAAAAGCTTAAATGAGCCAGGCCTCAAATTGTTGAAAATGGTAAAGTAGATTAATTTTGTTTTTAGGGATTGAATTAAACATGTTCTAAGATGGCTGATTGTACTCATGCTCAGTAAGTGTGCAACCTTGTCTTTAGTGTCCAGTGGTACCTAAAATTAGTCTGTAGCTTTTAGATAAAATTGATAACATATTTTGCCAGATCATAGGTTTTATTGATAAGATAAAATGTGAAAAGAAGAATAATTATTAAAGAATCATATTTTGGCTTTCATATTTAGATTTTGGATTGTTTTAGTTTTCAAATATAATCTTCCAGTACTTGAGAATTAGTATAGTAATGACTAAAAATGAAAACAGTCATTTCATATTGATAAAATGTTTGCTGCCTAAAAAGTTTTGTGTAAGTTTTGTGACTTGATATTTTTAAAAGTGCAAATTAGGTCGTCTTTTAATTGTGACTATTAATATGATGTGTTCTGAAATTATCAACTTATTAGACTAACATAACTAGCCGGATTCATTGCTTTGAATATTGTTAGTATAACAAAATAAACAAGATAAGCATAAAATAGGTATTTTCTTTTTAATTAATTTTCTCACCTGCCCTAATAGTACTTTTGAAAGTTGCAGATTTGTGTCACTTTCTCAAAGATTAAGGTAATTAGAATTAATTTCTTATAATACAATATGTATTAATGGAAAATTTTTTGATAAGAACGACAGAATAAATACATAATCCTTAAGGTTTCATGCTTTTGTTAAGATTTTGAGTTGGGAATAATTATTCTGTATTTTTCCCAGATTAATGAAAATATAAATAATTGTACTTAAGAATCAATTTTAAATAGATTATTTAAAAAGTTTCTTTAAAACCAAGTATTGCAAAATTTGGAAACACCAAGTATTTTTACTCAGTTGTTTTTAATAGTTGAAAGACAGAAAAGTAAATCTGTAATTAGATCCTTCATTTGTGTTTTATAATCAACTGATATGGAGTTTAAGATAACGACCCGGTCATATTAGCCCAGGTAATAAGAACAAAACCCCACCCCCAGCCCACAGAAGATCACTGAAGTAGTTCTTGGTCTACTGAAATTTTAAAAGAGGTGAGCAACAGGAGCTTACTGTGCATGTTTAGTAGGCCATTTGCTTTCTAAGATGGTCTATATTGGCCTTTTATTACCTTTTTTCGTAGTTTCTGCTCCTCCCCCAAGTCATTTGAAATGAACACATTATCAAAAAACAAATTTACTTTTCTGAGTCTCAGGTTTTTCTTTCTTCTCTCTCTCTCTCTCTCTCTTTTTTTTTTTGTCTTTTATCTCAAGGTCTCAAGGATTTAATGCTTTTAAATGTTTAAAGTGCCAACTACAACCATAACCGAGGATGCTTTTCTCATAATTACCTAGACTGTACTGCAGGAGTCAGAATTACTAATGAAAAAGCTCTTCTACCTTTTTAGTTTGATGATTTTGTTGTTCTTACCAACTATGGCAAATTTGAATAAAATACATCCATTTGCATAGGAAGTTATGTAATAATGCCATATAGAGTATAATGATTTCCTAAAAACCTTGTATTTAAAGTAACCTGAATTACAATGAGAGATAAACAGAATATTTACCCATCCCTTATGAGCTGCAGCTGATATGTAAATTTATTCTTCTACTTTGCACAAATATACTTTTGAGCTACTGCTTAAACACTTTCAGGTCCTTAGTCAAACAGTTTTAATGATGCCTCCAGTATTATGAAAGTGTGACATTTGATGAATGTCTCATATAGTTTTGATATCTGGGTACATGTCAACAAAAAAATTGAGCATTAGTTTGTCATGCAACACCTAGATAATTTATAATTTTACTGTTTATATCCATCTTGACATTTTTTATCTGCCAAAGGCAGGTTTCATTTGGAATCTTAATCTGAGATTTATTTGGTGGATCTGGAAATCATCGCCAGGGTTCCCACAGGAAATGGTCCATCTACCAACAGATTAAATGGCAGTCCTGCAGTTGTTAGGGGAGCTGCGCATTTAACACACATGCATACTCATTCAGTCAGCACTGTGGAGAAAAATTAAAGTAGTAACCCAGGTTTAGGAACAATGTAGCTAAAAAGTCCCATATTTGCTGAATGACAAAGGGTTATATAGCAGCATTTCATTTTATTATTCGTGCTTGAATTTCTTGTTTGCTTTGTTGAGTCGGCTGGCGAATACTAATAAACGCCTGCAACAATCCAGACGAGAGATGCCTGGCAACAAAGCTACGCGGTGGACCTCCCTGATCTTCTCCAGTTCACAACCTGACCTTTGGAAAAATTGCCTGGGCTAAGCTGCAGAATTTGGGTGTAATGGTTATTGTTAACTCCAGCTTTAGGATTTATTAATTTGTGTGATCAAGACTTACCTATACTTCAAAGTTTCAAAAGACCAAACACAATCATCCATCCATTAGAACTAACATTTTATGTCAGTGATTCTCGATTAGTATCTGAGTAGAGGGTTCTTCTATTTTATTTTCTTATTCCAAAGATATTCTTAAACAAAATGAAAAGGACATAGAAAGAAAATCTGTTTTTTTCCTGTATATTTTTTAGAGCTTTTGTCTCTATAAATAGTATCAGAATTTGAATTTATAATAGCTGTGCATTTAACTTAAGACAAAATGTACGATTGTTAAGCCTAGTTTATGTGCTGAGTTAAAATTTACTGATTTCATCATGTTTTTAGTTACATTTTATAGATTATTTTAAAAATTGGGAAATCTGAAAATATTTAAAATGTATTATGAATTCCATATATTTCATGACAAGGAAAGTAAAAGAATAAAAATTTACTGTTACATTAATTAATCTAATTCTGAGATAGTTTTAATAGTTAATTCAATATAAAGAATACTTTGTATTTTAAATAGGGTGATATGAGCTTTATAAAGCTTATTTCTGATACAATTTATTTTAAACTTTAGGAGATTGATTGCATTGTTTTACTTTCTCTGTATCAGATAAAAGACATCAAAACTCAAATTTTTAAATTTTAGGATAGAATTTTATGAATATTTATATATTTTAAATAGCTTTTGCATATAAATCTGAAATTTTTATAGGCTAAATATTGTTGTATTTATGACTATTTAAGTTTGATAATACAAAGTTTATAAAAAGCTAGTGTAGGATTAACATTTTCACTTGCTCTTATATAGTAAAAAAAGGAAATTCCAGTAAAGTAATTTCTATGAATATCCAGGGGGTGATTTGAATCCAAATCATTGGATTGTCATAATCAGAGATAAATAACTTCGGCACTTCTTTTTGATGTGTTACTTATCCAGATACATCCCTGCACAGAGCTCAAGGGGCACATTTGCTATGATACTAATTCTAGTATACAAGTGTATTGCATACTAGAATAGTGGTATTGGAGTTTTGAAGATTTGGGGTGGGAGTTTACAGACCTTTCTAAAAGCTTTTAGAATCATATAGCTCTATCTAGGCTCTAAAGGGAGTTGTGCTATAAATGTCATATAAAAATGTAAGATATCTAAAAATGATTTTATATTATATATTGAAGCAGTATTTCAATGTCACTATTACTTGTTTCATATTTTTGTTTAGTGATTACTGAACATTTTAAATGGTATGAATATCTTTGGATAGCTTTTGTCTCAACAGAACTTGTCACTTAGACTATACTCATTCTGCCACCAGTCTTTTGTGTATCTCTTTACATCTGTTACTCTGTTGTCTGTCTCCTTTAATATTTACTATTTCCCCTGAAAACAGATACACTTTTTCAATTTACCTTTAAATTTTATTTAACATCTGGTACCAGCTCAGTGCTTAGTAGGTTTTATTTACTTTTTTTCTTTTATTTTTTCTCTTTTCTGTTTCCTTTTTTTTTTTTGCAAGTCTCTCTCTGTAGCCCAGGGTAACCTCAAATTCATACCCACTCTTTCTCTTTTTCCTTGGGTAGGACTTTTCAGAGTTTTGCCAGGCAAGCATTCTATGACTGATTCCATCCATAGCCCTTGTTTTGACTTGGAGTCCAGGCTGGCCTCACATTTACAGCCAGCCCACTCCAGAATCTTGAGTGTTGTGATTACCAGTGTATGTTAGCTACCATATTCAACAAGTATACATTTTTACTGCTTAGTTGGTGTTTATATAGCTTTTAGATGGTTTTATATGTCATTATTTTCTTTCACTGATTCATTTCAATAATATAAAAATCTTGGAGGTGGACACAGATGAGATCATAAATTTTAGAGAACACATCTATGTAATTCTTTTTCTGTGATGTATTTAACCACAATACATTTATTATTAACTTTAATATTGAAATATAGACAAAAGATTACTGAATAATTTTGAGCCGGGCGGTGGTGGCGCACGCCTTTAATCCCAGCACTCGGGAGGCAGAGGCAGGCGGATCTCTGTGAGTTCGAGACCAGCCTGGTCTACAGAGCTATTTCCAGGACAGGCTCCAAAGCCACAGAGAAACCCTGTCTCGAAAAACCAAAAAAAAAAAAAGATTACTGAATAATTTTATTTTTGCTGTATATGGGAGCAACCTAAAGGTTATTTGAAAGCTTCCATAATGGGCATTAAGTGCAAACAAATTTTTGAAAATTTTATAATGTTTTATGTCATGGCTTTTGAAGCCCAAACTCAGAATCATTACTATCATTTAGTACCCATGTATAAAGTCAAAGAGAGCATATAGTACCCACATATAAAGTCATTGTGAGTATATAGTACCATATATAAAGTCAGAGTAAGCTACAGTACTGACATAATAAAGTCAGTGTGAGAACACAGTACCAATATGTAAAGTCATTGTGAGCATATGGTACCCATGTATAAAGTCAATGTGAGAAAACAGTACCCATGTATAAACTCAACATAGCATACAGTACCCATGTATAAAGTCAGCGTGAGCATACAGTACCCAATATGAAGTCATTGTGAGCATA
>NC_022009.1:56351618-56356103 GCF_000317375.1 Microtus ochrogaster | reverse complement strand
AATCATTGTGAGCATATAGTACCCAGTATGAAGACAGTGTGAGCATAGAGTACCCAATATGAAGTCATTGTGAGCATACAGTACCCAATATGAAGACAGTGTAAGCGTACAGTACCTTCGTATAGAGTCATTGTGAGCATAGAGTACCTACGTATGAAGTCAGTGTGAAAATACAGTATCCATGTATGAAGTCAGTGTGAGCATACTGTGCACATTTATAAAGTCAGTGTGAGAACACGGTACCCATGTATTAAATCACTGTGAGCATATGGTACCCACATTTGTAGTCATTGTGTGAACATACAATACTAACGTAGTAAGTTAGTACGAATACATGGTACTCATGTATAAAGTCATTGTCAGCATGCAATATCCACCTATGAAGTTAGCATGAGCATACAGTACCAATATATAATGTCAGTGTAAGCATATAGTACTTAATAAAGTCAGGGGGGATTTGGAAGCAAAAATACAGAAGGCAACTGTTAACATCAGCTTAAAAGTAATAATTAACATTTAATGAGTATGTGTTCTATGATAATACTTTTCCAAGAAACTTTTAATTTTAAATATTTTACTGACCTTAAGTGCCCTTTGAGGGAATATTATTTTGTGTTTTACTGGAGGGAAATTAATTAAGGTTAAATAATTTGCTAATATTATGTGTGGTGCTCCATTCCTTTAATCCTCACAATGGGAAAGGCGTGGCAGCAGGGTCACGAATTCAGAGTCATCCTGGGTGTACTTCACTCATTCATTCATTCGTTCATTCATTCATGTTGTGTGTGTACATGTATGTGTGTTTGCTCATCTGTCAGTGAGTGTGGTTGCTAGAGGTTGATGTTGGTATATTTTTCTACTGATCTCTGTCTTACTTTTTGAAACAGGGTGTCTCAGGAACCTAAAGCTTTCTGTTTTGGCCTGGCTGGCTGGTCAGTGAGTTCTCAGGATCCTCCTGTCTTTACCTGGCAGATACTGGGGATCCAATCATGTGCCATCATGCCCAGCATTTACATGGGCTCTGGGGGTTTGAACACAGGTTTGTCATGCTTATACAGCAAGAACTTTATTGACTTATCTGTCTTCCCAGCCACCAGCCTAACCTATACAGTAACAACCAATAAGTTAATAAATAACAGTATTTGTTACAGATCATACAGTAGGTCATGCATGGTGTTAGAATTTAAAATCTGCAGTCTGTTTTCAAAGTTGTTTACCCAGTTAAGTCACAATCCATCAGTGTATGGTAGTTGTACTATTCTCTTGAATACCTCATATGAAGTAGAATTAATATGATATTTCTGATGTGTTTTTCTCTTTTTCTCTTGTGGGTGTCAGGGGAACACATATAGTAAACATCTATGTGGATTTTAGTCCTCCACTCCTGGAGAAAAGGAGACGGAAAGTTGGAAATACATACTAACTGAAATAAGTGATTTGTATACATACAGACATGTCCATGCATACACATACATGCATACTTCCACATTGCTTAAAAGTGTCAGGTGCCATTAGGAGCCTCTAGTTGATATTATTCTTCTGGTATTTTGAAACTAATGCTCATTCTTAAAGACTGTTTAAAATGTGGACCGCTGATAAGTCTTTTATTACATCTACATTATAATCTAATAGCAAAAATGGAGATAGTTTAGGAATAAAACAATAAACAACAGAGTTAATTTTTATATTTGTAGAATCAGTTGGTAAATGTAATTATTTCTGCCTCCTCGGTTCTGCTCTGAGGAGAATTTAAAGAAGTGCTTATTAATGGCTAGCAAGGGTCAGAGCAGAATAACAACATGTTCAATAGTTAATTAGTTAATTTTAAGTATGAAATTTCCTAAACTGTATTTATATAGACTGAGTGGATTATACGTAGGAATGTATATGCATATACATATAATTTAATGCAATAACAATTAATAAAAAGAGATCATGAATTTGTAAGATATCAAGGAGAATTCTAGGGGAGGGTTTGAAGGGAAGAAAGGTAAGGGAAGTGATATAATTATTTTATAATCTCAAAAACAAAAGGAGATATTTAAAAATTAGATAGTGATTCATTTATTCCAATGTATTTGCCAATATTCCTTTTATATGCTTGTCTTTTTCTGTTCTTGAGCTCTCAGGTGACTAGGTCATTGCTATTCTTAGTAACCTGGTAGGATCTCTAGGGATGATTCTAGTTCAACCACTCTGAGGAAACAGCTCTGTAAACAATATTGACCCCCCCCCAGGGGACCATCAAATCCATTTACACAGATACCAGTTGTCACAAACTATTTGCAAAGCCAGACAGAACAGACTTTCCCAGTGTCTGTGAATCCCTATTTGGTTCTAGTCACCTCACCACTTCTGTCATGAAATAATTCTTACTTTGAGCTGTGAGTTTTGATTTCATAGGAAACATCAGATATACATTTTTTGTAATTTTATGGAGAAATGAGCTAACCCAAAGAGGATCTCAGAGCTTTCTTTTCTAGATAAGGAAATGGTATCATAATTTGAATCAAGTGTTTAAATACATCAACACTAAGCCTGTTGACAATGCTGATATCTCCATATTTTTCAATCATGAAAATCATCTCTTGAAATGATACCCAAGTCCACTAGAGAGAGATGAGGTCCTCAAAGCTTATATTGTAGCTAGCCTTCCAATAAGTATTGATTTGAAAATGTCAGCATCAATTCCACTCATGTTGTCCAGATGCATAACTTCCTTTGGCAATAGCAATGCATGGCATTTTAGAGTACCACCTTTTAATAGCTGTCCAGAATATTTCAAATAGTTACATGATAGGTTAGCACAACAGTGATAGCATTAGATAGTAATGACAAAATTTTAAAGACATACTTGGAATGGTAGGTATATATGGCATATAAAACCATGTCTGCAGAAGAGCAAATGAAGGCATGATACTAGTCATAATGATTTTCCTTTTTGCTTAAAGTTGAATAAAGAAATCAAGACTTCGTAGACTTATGAGTTATGAGAAGAGGTTATTATCTAATCCCATATGGATAGATGAATTTAAATAATATTAAATCAGTTTGCCATAATGGCAGAAGAGTTAACAATGTCATTGATTAAACACTAATATGGATTACTAAAGAGAGCTTCTATATTAAATATGGGAGAGAGGGCGAGAAAGAATTTCAATAGAAGACTTTCAGTTTCAAGTTTTGTCTGCTCAGAGATAAGAGTTGGTTTAGAGTGGACATCTGTCTTTTGTTTAGTATTTGTCTTTCTAACAGACTGATTGCTGTGCAGAATCATCCCACAACTTCACTTCTATAGCATTTTATTGGCTTTCGTGTTTATGTTTCTACATAGTTCTTTCAGAATTGATTGGTAATACAAGTTCAACTTAAGGTTTTAACAGCTTCATTCCATTATTGCCTTAAAACCTCCTTCTCCTCAGATTGAGTCTGGGGAAAATAAAGACTGAATTCAGACTTACTGTGTGCTAGTCTATTCTCATAGTGGGAGAGGCACTAAGTCGGAAATTTTATTTATTGTAGCATTTGGATAAGATAGATAAAATTTGGGAAAATGCAAGGGGTTAGATTAGTACTTTAATTGTACCCAGAAGCCAAAGTGCATACTGCAATATACTCTAAAATTTTTCAGGAAAGAAAACATGTATGGGCATGACAGATCAGAAGTAGGCTGATGGAGATGGAGAAGAGGAGAGGTTGTAGACAAAGTTAACAGGACTACTTTCTGTGTTTTAACTATTTTATACACACATTAGTTTCACAATAAAAAATAGGAAAAGACTTTTTACCAATTATCAGTTTTGTGTTTTGTTTGTTTCTTTGTTTCTAATCTTTCTGTCTACTTTAGCATATTCTGTAGCCACTGAAGAGATTTACATTTGTTTCCTGTATCTTCTCTTCACTTCTTACCATTCCTGGATGACTTTGGTGCCTTCAAAAGTGACATTTCCAGCATCCTTCGTCCTGATTTCCACTTCTCCAAATTGCATCCCCTTTTTCTAGATGAGACATATCTTGGTCTCTGTACTAACCTGTCACTCATTTTAGAAGTTTTTCATCCCAACATTATACAAGAAATACCTGTTTTGCTAAAATTCTTACCCATTGGAGCCTTGCCAATTAAAGAATAGTTGCCTCCTGGATCTTAAGACAAAACCTTTTGAAATGTTATTGAAATAAACTCTATTTTATTATTTAGAAGCCTTTAAAATGCGGTGTTTAACTGTGTAGCTTTGGCTGACCTAAAGCTTGGTAAGACCAGACTGGCCTTGAACCTGTGGCATTCTCCTTCCTCCTCTCCAGCGTGCTGGGATTACAGGCGTGGCACGTGCCACCACATCTGGCTTCTAGTTCTGTGTTCCTGTCTGTCTGTCTGTCTGTCTGTCCGTCTGTCTATCCATCTATCTATCATCTATCTATCTATCTATCTATCTATCTATCTATCTATCTATCTATCTATCTATCTATCTATCTATCTATCTATCT
>NC_022009.1:56350156-56351518 GCF_000317375.1 Microtus ochrogaster | reverse complement strand
ATCTATCTATCTATCTATCTATCTATCTATCTATCTATCTATCTATCTATCTATCTATCTATCTATCTATCTATCTTATCTCTCTCTTGTTGGTCAGAGGTTGCTGTCTATAATATCCTGTCAGCTCTCTCCAAAGCTGGTAAACATTTGGGACACCCTCCCCAGTGAGACTTCCTGCTCTCTACCTGCCCTTATCTGGAGAATGTCTCTCTGAAGACTGGGAGGACTGACCTTATCTGAAGACTGGGAGGATTGACCTTACCTGAAGACTGTTTCTAAGCCTGGAGGCCTGACTTATCTCTAGCATGACCCTTGGCACAGTTTCCTGCTAGTTTTCTCCAGCTGCAGGTATGGTAACTAAGACTTGTACTAGGAGCTTTGCTATTAGACCCTACTTCCATTAACCCAACCTTATGATAGGAGCCTGTCACTTAAATTAGGGTTTGTCCCCAAGCTTCCCAATCCTACATATTTCCTATACTCTGGAATAAAGTTGAGTTGATTCACTAAAGTCATCTCCCAAGGGCTCTCTCAGTTGTATCCACAGCCGTCTGAACCCTGTTCCCGCTTCAACTCACTCTCTGCTTGTGGATGACAATCTACAAGATAGAGATAGATCTTTCTCTCTATCTATATAAATACATCTATACTTATCTATGGATACCTAACTATTTATATATAGAAATTATAATACCGGCACATCATTTCCCCTTTCCCTTCCTTCAAACCCTTTCATGTCCCCCTTGCTTTCTTGTTATATGTGTATGTATATATGCATATATGTAAGTATGTGTGTTCCTAGATACATAAATGAAAACTACTCATTCTGTATAACTTTATGTGTATGTATACATTTATACAACTGACCATTTGGTTTTGGTTAACCAATTGTTGTGAATGTCCTGCTCTCTATATTCCTTAATTGCCTCTGTGTAGGATGGAGGCTTCCTAGGCTTTCCTTGTCCTCTTCAGAAGGTTTTTTGTTATCTTTGTTCAGCTCATGGGAGACTTGATTGGTGTCACTTCTGACATTTCTAGGAGATACAACTTCACAGTAAACTCCCAATTGCTCTAGCTCTTAACATATTTTTGCTCCTTCTTCTACAATGACCACTGAAAACTGATTTTCTTTAGGTGTTTTATACTTACCATCTGTCAGTTTTTCATTGCCAAACTAACCATTTGTCATTTCATTTATTTTTCTCAATCTTTCTTTTTCATTTTCGGAGCTAATAACCTTTGTAAAGTCTTCCTAGAGTTGAATCTTGAGTATGCATAATCTTTTTTTTCCCTAACTAGTTCTCATAGTTTTTATTTATTTATTTATTTATTTATTTATTTATTTATTTATTTATTTATTTA
>NC_022009.1:56348363-56349781 GCF_000317375.1 Microtus ochrogaster | reverse complement strand
AACTCACCAAGGCCAGCTGGCCTGGGTCTGAAAAAGCCTGGGATAAAACCGGACTAGCTGAACATAGCGGACAATGAGGACTACTGAGAACTCAAGAACAATGGCAATGGGTTTTTGATCCTATGCATATATCTTAATATAATCATTTGTACATCTCTTGCTTGGTCCTTGTTACATTCAAATTTTCAGATCATTGTGTCAGTTTCTCATCATAACTGTACTAGAGCCCTTCGTAGAAGTGTCTCTTCTCTTCTATTTGTTTCCCTAGTGCACTGCCACAGAGTATATTGCACTCTGTGGTTCTCACAAATAGTATCAAAATATGATAGAATTCAAAAGATCACATCTCCAAATAATAGTTAAATACTTATATAGGATAATGTAGGAAAGAACATTCAAAGGATTTTCCAATATTTAGCATTAATTTGATGAAATAGTATTTGCCAAACTGATTTTTTTTAAAAAATAAAATAAAGTGCAGGCAGGTAGGTGGAAAGATTTTATAAATCAGCCTTGTTTACTCTGAAGTAAAATTAAATTCTCAATAAAAGAGTATAGATAGTTTGATTTGCAGAGCAGACTCCAAATGTCAGATGAACAGTTCAAATTAGGAATCTGAAAGGTTTTATGACTGAGCAAAATTAGAAAAAGAGCTAAACCACACAGTATGGGTTCCTTATATATATATTAAGTGTTTCAAATATTAACTTTTGAGAGTGTTTTTTGGAGAGAGAGGGATATTGTTAGTACATGATCTCACTCTGGAGCCCAGGCTTACCTGAAATTCACTGTCTATCACACCTCCTGCCATGGTCTCTAAACTATTAACATTTTGAAACATTTTAAAATTAAAACCAAGAAATCTTAAAAGGGGGGTTGGGTGGTTGCTCTTCCACAGTACCAGGGTTCAATTCCCAGTACCAACATGGTGGCTCACTACTGCAACTTTTTTTTTCTGTTTTAGTAGGTCTGCTACCCTCTTCTGACTTTCATGGGCATACAAGTGGTACACAGATATACATACAAGTAAAACACACACACAATAAAATAATGTTTAAAGAATTAAAAAGAAGTGTCAGAAATCTATGCAATTATTTTACTATTTTTCCAAATATCATAACGACTAAGATCTGGGAGGAAACCAAATGCACTCTTGTTTGGAAGCCTCTATATCTCCTCTAGAAGTTTGGAATGGAGGATGGTCACAGCGAAATGATGGTGATCTATGAAGATTTCAAGGGGTCTTATAATTTGATAGGTTAAACCAGTAGAAAAGTTATAACTGCCATGGCAAATCGCAACAAGCTATCAGAGGTAGGATTAAAAAACAATGAAGCGTCTACAACAAAAACAGAACTTTAAGCTGGGCGGTGGTGGCGCACGCCTTTAATCCCAGCACTCGGGAGGCAGAGGCAGGC
>NC_022009.1:56337632-56346823 GCF_000317375.1 Microtus ochrogaster | reverse complement strand
CATTGCCAAATTCCTTTTATGAAGCTACAGTTACCCTGATACCAAAACCACACAAAGACCCAACCAAGAAAGAGAATTACAGGCCTATCTCATTCTTTTTCTTTTTTAATACACTCTTTTCTCATTTTACACACCAATCCCAGTTCCCTCTCCCTTCCGTCCTCTTCCTCCTCCCACTTTCCACTCTCCTTACCCCCCCATCCACTCTTCAGAGAGGGTAAGGCTTCCCATGGAGAGTCACTTTGAGGCAGGACCAAGGTCCTCCCCCTTATATCTAGGTTTATTAAGACATCCCTTCAAAGAGAATGGGTTCCAAAAAGCCAATTCAAGCATTGGGAATAAATCCTGCTTCCACTGCCAATGGCACCACAGACTGCCCCAGCCACACAAATGTCACCCACATTCAGAGGGCCTAGTTCGCTCCTATGCAGGTTTCCCCACTGTGAGTCAGGAGTCAGTGAGCTCCTACTAGCTCAGGTCAGCTGTTTCTGTGGTTGGCCCCACAAACAAAAACACCCACACATGTAAAAGAAACATTTCTAAAGCTTAAATCGCACACCAAACCCCACATTACTAATAGTAGGGGACTTCAACATGCCACTGTCACCAATGGACAGGTCTGCCAGACAGAAACTTAACAAAGAAGTAAGAGAACTAATAGATGTCATGACTCAAATGGACTTAACAGACATTTATAGAACATTTCACTCAAACACAAAACACAAAAGAATATGCCGCCTTCTCAGCAGCTCATGAAACCTTCTCTAAAATTGATCACATACTTGACTACAAAGCAACCCTCAACAACTACAAAAAAAATTGAACAGCCCCCTGTATCTTAAGGGATCACCATGCATTAAAGTTAGAACGCAACAACAACACTGATTGCAAAAAGCCTACAAACTCATGGAAATTGAACGATGCTCATTTGAGTCACTCTTGGGTCAAGGAAGAAATAAAGAAATTAGAGACTTCCTAGAATTAAATGAAAATGAATGCACAACATACCCAAACCTATAGGGCACTAAGAAAGCAGTGCTAAGAAGAAAGTTTATAGCACTACGTGCCCACATAAAGAAAGTGGAGAAATATGACACAGGCGACTTAACAGTACGTCTGAAAGCTCTGGAACAAGAAGGCACAGACTCACCCAGGAGGAGTAGAAGATAGGAAATAATCAAAATGAGGGCTGAATCAATAAAATAGATACAAAGAAAACAGTTCTAAGAATCAATAAAACAAAGAGCTGGTTCTTTGAGAAAATCAACAAGATAGACAAATCCTTTTCCAAGCTAACCAAAAGGCAGAGAAAGAACATTGTTAATTTACAAAATCAGAAATGAAAAGGGAGACATAACAACAGACACCAGAGTTATAATGAAACGACTTTGAATGCAGTTTTTATTACTTATATAATTATTTTAGTAACTGTAACTACTTTTTATTTGAGTTACATATTCATTATGTACTACAGATAGAATGTCTCTTTAGCATCCCTGAAATGCTCTTACTTAGAGGTTGAGGACTCCATTCTTATGCCAGGTATTGTAGGAAAGCAGAATTGTGAGTGAGCATGTAAAACAAACCAAGGAAGAGTTTTCATGGGGACCTCGGGGGAGGGTTGAAGGGCAGGGGAGAGGCAGGGAGGGCAGCAGAGAAGAATGTAGAGCTCAATAAAAATCAATAAAAAAGAACAAAAATGTCAGGATAATATGTTGAAATGTCATGATTATTTCGTAGTATGCAGTTATGATACAACATTTCTCTCTTACAATTCTTTTCCTCAAAAAAGAGAAATCAAAATAATGTACTAAAATCAGGTGATTTGTGATGTACCAATATGAAATATTTGGGCTTGAAGTTTTTATTGCCTACAGTTAATACAAACAAAAAAATCGAATGAAGTTTTGTGAGTTACTTTCTTTTTTGTATACTAATTTCCTTTTATTTTAACAACACTTTTGTGCCTCAAAAGGATTTTGTGTTGGCAAGTTTCATAGTGTATCGCCAAGAATATTTTTTAAGGCTGAAGAATTATTTCTTCTGGAGTTAATGAAGTACATGTTTCAACCAATAGTTGTACCTGTAAATCTTAGGAATAACAGTTGATTTTGTATATATGATTTCCTCTGAAACTTTACTATGCCATTTAATATAGTTTATCTCCTTAAATATTGCTTAATAGATCCAATTTAAATAGTTTTGTTATACAATTAAGCATACGAAGTTGAGCAAGTGTCCTTGTGGTATGATTGCTTATCCTTTGGGTATATGCCCAAAATGACATAGATGGTTCTTGAGGTAGATTGATTTCCAAGTCTCTAAGAAAGTGATTTCCAATGGGTGCCTTAGAAATATACACTCCTACCAGCGATGGAGAAGTGTTCCCCTTACTCCATATCCTCTCCAACATAAACTGTCATCAGTGTTCTTGATCTTAGCCATTCTGACAGGTATAAAGTAGTATCTCAGAGTTGTTTTGAATTGCATTTCTCTGATCACTAAAGATGTTGAGCAGTTCTTCAAGAGTCTTTCAGCCATTTGAGTTTCTTCTATTGAGAATTCTCTGTTTAGATCTGCAACCCTTTTTTTGCTGAATTTATTTATTTATTTTTCACATTTTTAAAATTTATTTTTACTTAAAAATTTCCACCTCCTCCCATCCTCCCATTTCCCTCCCCTTCCCCCATCCCCCTCCCTCTCTCTCTCCAGTACAAAGAGCAGTCAGGGTTCCCTGCCCTGTGGGAAGTCCAAGGTCCTCCCCCCTCCATCCAGGTCTAGGAAGGTGAGCATCCAAACAGACTAGGCTCCCACAAAGCCAGTATATGCAGTAGAATCAAAACCCAGTGCCATTGTCCTTGGCTTCTCAGTCAGCCCTCCTTGTCAGCCATGTTCAGAGAGATCAGCATGTTTGATCATGTGCTCCATCAGTCCCAGTCCAGCTTGCTTTGGTGAGCTCCCATTAGATCACCCCCACTGTCTCAGTGGGTGGGCACAGGTTTGGTATTTTGATGTTTAGCTTCTTGAGTTGTTTATATATTTTGGAGAGCAGCCATCTGTCAGATACGGGGTTGGTGAGGATCTTTTCCTACTCTGTATATTGACTGCTATTTTGTCTTAGTACAGAAGCTTTTCAGTTTCAGGAGGTCCAGTTTATTAATTGTCCTTCTTAGTGTCTGTGCTGCTGGTGTTATGTTCAGGAAGTAGGCTTCTGTGCCTGAGTTCACTGGAGCTCATGGATGCTGGACCAACAGTTAGGGAGCCTGCATGGAACTGACAGGCTCTCTCCATACCTGTGTGACAATCTTGTAACTTGGTCTTTTAGTAAGACTCCTAACAGTGAGAGAGGGACCTCTCCCTGATGCTTAGCTGGCTTGGCTTTTGGTAACCTGTTCCCCATGTTAGATTGCTTCAAGGTAAGGGGAGGAGCTTGGTCCTGCCCTAGTTTGATATGCCATGCTTTACATGCAAGCCCATAGAAGGTCTGCTGCTTTCTGAATGGGGATGAAGGAGGAGAGAATGGGGAGGGAGGGAGGGAGGGAGGGAGGGAAGGAGGGAAGGAGGGAAGGAGGGAGGGAAATGGGAAGTGGGAAGGGGGAAGGGGGAAGGGATAGGAAGAGAGGAAGGAGGGGAAAGTGGTTGGTATGTAAAGTAAATGAAAAAGCATGCTATTTAAATAAAATTAAAAAGAAAAAGCCAAAAAAGTATACAAAGTATATTTTATAATATATGTATATGATGACATTAATGTTAGTTATTCTTACATCCATTTTAATATGATGATGTTACTGAATAAATAATATTCATTGGTATGCCAGGAATTTAGTTGTCAGTGATATTTTATTTACATTATATAGGCAGGAAAGTATTGTGTTAAATAACATGTACAATGTTATACACGTACTAAGGCTATAATTTTCCCCAGGCATTCCGAACCGCAGTTCCATTTTACGGTATTGATTCATTATAGTCAAATTCTTATTGTTTGCTACTTTGAGAATAGCATGTTTAAAATCAGTGGCTGTCACAGCAACTGTAGTCATTTAGGCAATGTAAAACAACAGGAGCTGATCCCAGTCCCAGAGACTACAATTCAGTTAACACAGGCATGGCCTGCTCTGCCAATGTCTCAGTGCATAGCCTGTTTTGTAAGCTATCAGTCTAAACAGCTTCTGTTTAGGGAATTGAAAACACACCTGCAGACACTTAATCAGCTTCAGCAGAGGAAGACTAGGAACCGTGGTAAAAAGCTATGAGAGTGTTTATTAGTCCAACGTTTTTCCTATCTGGCTATGTCCTTTTATGTATCATACACTTTGGTTTTTGTGCAGACATAGCCATTTGCCTTACACAAGAGGCTTCAGTGGGAAGTGAGAGTGCTTCAGTAGATAAGCAGCTGACTATGAATTCTGAGCAAAACATGCATGAGTTAGGCAATGAAGTCACATCTGAGGACCTTGAACCACCAGCGAGGAACTCCAGGAATATACATGCCATGGAATCTTATCCAGATGAAGGGCCATTTACAAAGTGCAGGTGCGTGTTGATTTCAGTGTTTAATCTAAAAGGTAAGAGTTGGAACAACATTTCTTTAATATGTTGTCCCTCTTCTTCATTTCCACGTGAGATAAATTTAATGTATCAGTGACTTATAAACAAATTTAAGACCCTACAAGGGTCTTATTTCTACCACGATATTGCTATAATGTGTCTAGAGCGCTGAGAGCAACAGCACAAGACAGGTTTAAAGACAGCAATGATGTTTGGTTCTTCCACAATATTATTTCTGTGGCTCTTCCTTATGGGTATAAGGATATTTGTGAAACTGATATGAGATATTGTTCACCAAAGCTGAAATCTGTTCAGAGATGTTTTTGCATCGCTCTCTGTTCTTTGTTTGGTATAATCTGAACACTTTTAGAGTTACCCTGTACTCTGTCTACCTTTGGCCTTTCTTATAAATTTACATTCTGCAGCATTAAATCATCCACTGTGAAGAAATTTGAATCTCCGATGCCTGTGTTTAATATTAATGGGATTATGCTCCTTTTATAATTGATCATGTGCAGTAAAGATAGCACTAGATTTGAACATGGCACCATAATTCTGCTTTCATTTTTCTAGAGCACTGTTTTAAAAGTTTTTTGTGGGGTTGCTGTTCTGTTCGAAATTACTCAGTAAGATATATTCGTTGATATCAATACACAGTAAAATCAATAACTGTATTGGTGTTCTTCTCCCTTCGTGTCAGATTCCTACTTAGATACAATTGGGTGTATATTTTTAAGGTATAGAGGCAAGAATGATGAACTAATGGGTATAATTCATTATGAGAGCATGGTACTAGCCCTTCGCTCACTGACTGTCCCAGAACTTCCTGCCAAAGACTGGCTTAGATGACTTTTAACACCCATCAGAGTTTACAAACTTAATACCATAACACCAGAAAACAATCCGTCTTGGTCTCCTCTCTTCTTTATACTACCTGCTTTCAGGTATCCTTATCAACTGTCTTGTAGAATATATTTACTGTGAAGTGTTTGGAGAATAGGTATTAATTTTAATGTCTTCTTTCATTTTAATTAAAATTAATTTTAATTTAATAATTAAAATATTGATATGTTACTCTTTTAATAAAATTGAGAAAATGGTTGCTTCCATTTTCAGGAAAGCAAAAAATATAAGTTGATCATAACCAGAACAAATCAAAACATTTGTAGCTTCTAAAACCTGAACTCTTTTGTCAAGTATACTTTACCAGTGATCTTTGGGATCACTATGTGCTATCCACAAACTAAATTTTCTCCACTGAGAAACTGGTATATCTGTAAGTTGACGTATTTATTGTTTTATAACCCTCATACTTTTAACTACATAAAAAAGTTCAAACTTAAACTTTATATATGTATTGTTATTAAGAAATTAATGCCATTTGTGAAATACTATATATTAATCATTAATAATGTTCTTTTATTGTAGTACTATGGAATGTGGAAAGAGTGATATGAATTACGAATCTGAGATTTCTCAAGTTATCCCAGACTTAAATAAAGAGACATCGGTAGCATATTTTCAAAAAGAATTGGAAATTCTCAGAACAAGCAATAAAAAGGTATAGAAATATAAAAAGTCTTAATTGCTACAAAAAATGTCTTTGCTGTTGACTATTTCAGTTTTCCCTGTTGTTCATTATTACTCAACTTTATTTTGTGTTTTAATGCCTCAACAGTAGGCTTGTGTTGTCTTGCCATCCAGGTTGGTTCAGTTAAGTGACTGGCTATGAAAATAAGCTTTTTTTTTTGCTTTTGTAACACCACTCATTTTCCATAAAGCTCTTGTAATTTATGTTCCTACAAAGCAAATATTCAAATTTCACTGTAGTTAAGTTTTACTTCAACGTTATATGAATTATGTTATCAGCTATTTTCATGCTACTTTGTTAATTTTTCTTCATTTTTCTTAGTGCATTCCTTCACTTCAGTGATATATGTAACCAAATGTCAAAGTTGCAAATGATGCTGTATGTTTTGTATTTTATTATACTATTGCATGCATTCAGCTCAACGTACATGACATGTTTTGTTTCCTCTGGTTCTTCCTCAACATACCTCTGGCCTGCAAAAATTTTATTAACTAATGTTCAGTTTCTATGGATTCTCTTAAAAATTCTGTATAGTTTTCTGATTTTAATATTTTCATTTTTTGACCTAATCAGACTGAAGCATGAATCTTGTTTCTGAAGGAGCACAACACAGATGACAAAAGTCTAGGGAACAATGGGAAAAGAAAATAAAATGCATTCTGTATAAGTGTGAGATGTTTTCTGCAGTTTGATTTAGAACTTATTACATGCAAACTTTTAGTCAGGTGACAGCATCAATTAAATGAAATATGATGAGGTAATACTCCCAGTCAGGTTTGTATCAGATATTGAGATTATTGACTCAATTGATTTTTTTTCAAAATATTGGACTTACTAAGAGAAGCATAAACCTGCTGCTATTAATTTAAGGATTGGTAGAGCCATTTGGAATCCTTTGCTTTAAGACAAAGGAATGAATGAAGCAGCTTCTGCAGTAGGTATTTTTAGTGATAATTGGTGTTGTTTTATGTCTATATGCACATCTACAAATGTGTAGATTAAAATTTTTCCATTTTTTATAATATTTGAGGTAGTATATTAACGAGTATATGGCAACCTTAATGTTTTCCCCTCACAGTCAGTGTATTTAAGTAATTAAATATAATATTATATAAGGATTTAAGAACAACAAAATCTTATTTTGAAATGAATTATGTATAGAAGGTGTTTATCAGATAAGAATAATCTTTTAAATTTGTTTTAGCTTCAAGAAAAATTGACTAAAGAAGATAAAGAAAGGAGAAAATTAGAGCTTAAGTTGGAACTCCAGGGGAAAGCCGCCGAGGCTGAAATCGTTGAGAGGACAGCAGGTAGGGATGGGTGCTCGTGTGGGGCTGGAGGATGTGTGCGCTGGATTCTAGCTCATTGCCTTGTTTGCCAAGGGAGGGGAAGCTTTTTCCCCTTTTGGCTGCTTAGAAAATAGGTGGCTTTAACATCCTGGTACTGGTATTAGCGAGGGCTTTACCTGTATTCACACTGATTTGGGCATTAAATGCATTGTTAACACCATGTCAATCCAATCACAAAAAGGTTGTTTGTTTTGTTGGAAGGGCCTGAACAAACAAGGGGAAATAATGACTACCAGTGCCTCTACCTTTCAACCAGCAGTTCAAACACCGCTTATTGTTTTAGCTCTTGGAGAGGAAATACTTCTCCTTTGTATTAGATAGATAGCACTATATTCATTACCAATGGAAACCTACATTTGATTTTTTTAAAAAACCTGTTTTATATATCTAATAGGTTAACATCTGATGATGTAGATGATGAGAGATAATGTTTTCCTTGAGATTAAAGTGAAAGGTTGCCACATTTTAATGTTGTACAGAATGGCCTTAGATTTTGGAAACTGTCTTACTCATGCACAGGTCTTTGCATGGAGACAATTTTAAAGCATATTTACATGTTAGAGATATGTCACTGGATTCTGAACTCAGTGATCTCCATCTGTGTCATTGTAGCTTTTTCTTCTTGCACTATTTTTCTGTGTTAAGAAAAGTGAAATTTGTAAAATGATAGATAAGCATTTAGAAGTATTTTATAGATTACTTGTTCAACAATTGTATATTTTATGAAACTAGTGATTATTTTCAGGTTATAATTATGTTTTATAAACTACTTAACTTGTTAACATATATAAAAGAATTGTGGAATTTTAGGTCAGAGAGATGATTAATATAGTTTATTTTCAAAATATTAATGTGGGTGAAAATTATTAATAAATATTCCTGTGATAATATAATTAAGATTAACACAATATATCTATATGAATACTGTGTGGCAAATTTTCTATTAATGACAAACAACTATAAGCTTTTTGTTTCTTTTTGATAGGGAAATATAAGAATATATTTTAAGGAAAATTAATAATACATTAAAATAAGTAATATAAGCAAAAATTTAGAACAATTGGGAAGTTCCTAAATTTTTATAAAAGTCATATATGTATACACTAATTACTAGGACAGTACTATAAGATTTATTTTGAAATATATGCATCTTAACTTTCTAAATGTTACTACCACAAAAATAATTAAATATTTTGGGAGCTATAATGACATAGTAATGATTTAATGCAACTAAGTAGCCTATCTCTTAAAGAGACTCATTGAGCAGTAAAATATACTATTTCATTTTTGAATCATACAGTTCAGTATGTAGTTCAAATTTTTTATATGTAATTTTTCTTTTTTTATTTTTTATTTTATTTTTTTTAATTTATTTATTTATTAAGGATTTCTGCCTCCTCCCCGCCACCGCCTCCCATTTCCCTCCCCCTCCCCCGATCAATGAACGATCTGGTCTGCTAGCTGGCAGCTGACAATCATCTTTGTGGACTTCCTTCATATCAGCTACTTTTACTGTCTAGTGCAGTGGTTCTAAACCTTTCTAATGCTGTGACCTTTCATACAGCTCCTCACATGCTGTTGACCTGCAGCCATAAAATTATTTCATTGCTACTTTATAATGACTATTTTGCTACTGTTGGGTATCATAGTGTAAATATTAATGTTTCCAATGGTAGTAGATGGCCCCTGTGAAACCCAAT
>NC_022009.1:56332198-56336142 GCF_000317375.1 Microtus ochrogaster | reverse complement strand
TGGGGATTGCATTGAATCTATAGATTGCTTTTGGTAGAATTGCCATTTTTACTATGTTGATCCTACCAATCCAAGAGCAAGGGAGGTCCTTCCATTTTCTAGTGTCCTCTTCAATTTGTAGTTCAAATTTTTATGTATTGTTATATTTAAGAATTTTTGATTGAACAATTTGAATAATACATACAAAATGGAAGGAATTCAATTGTTCTAATTAGTAATGTTTTCTTTCATTATTAACAGAATATTGTTTTAGTCTATGTGAGGTGTTTTAAATCTCCTATTTGTACCTAGCTGATGAAAATACCTGGATTATATAGTTTCCCTGAAACATGACAATGGACTCTAGAGACTAAAAAGAACAGGGAAAATCTTTCATTGATTTGAAACTCTAAAAACTTCTATCCCTAGTTCATTCTTGAAATTTTCATAATTTCTAAATAGATACAAAGTTTTAATAAACCCGTATTCTATCTCATATGTATGGAGAGCATTCCAAAGCAAAACACTGGGAAATAAAGCAATTACATCAGCAGAGTAATAGAAAGAGAAGCAATGCAGGACTTTGATTATATGTTAGCGATGCTTTGTATCTTGTAACATAAAAGAACTAATAATACAGGTAAGTGTGGATGCTTGTTTTTATTACTGTACTTCACATTTTATTTCAATATGTGTATTTGGTGAACTATAAGATAAGTATACATGTATCTATTACAATGTTTGTGAGCAAAATATTAATGTTTATAAAACAGCTTCCATAAAAAGGTAAATACTGGATGAATACCAAACTAAATGGTGAAAATAACAAATATGATGCAAAAATATTTATAGGTTTAAAATTTTTTAATATGTGGCAAATAATCTTTCTACTAGACATTTTCATGTATATAGGATATAAAAATTTATAAGAATGTTTTCATTGTGTTTGTTCTGATTATAAGAATATTATAAAATCTAATGATGGAATTATTACATAAATTTGATACATGTTATAAGATGTGATACAGCAATAATAAATTTTAGCAATATTTGATAACATGCAAGTCTTTTGTATCTCAAAATTAGTTTAAAGAAGTAGTAAGAAAATAGCATTTACAACAATATTGTGCTAAAAAAAGCAATCTTTATGCATATGTATTAAATGAAATTTGTTGGTCTTTTAATGAAGCTGAGTTGGGATTTCCCAGGACCTAGTAAAAAATCAGATGTGGATCATTGCATGGAATACTAGTGCTGGTGAGGGGGAGAGAAGTCCCGGAACTCGCTGCTATAGCTAGTCTTGTGAAACCATTCAGCTGCAGGTTCAGTGAGTCGCACTGTGTTTAAAAAGATAAGAACTAGAGCAATGATGGAAAACACTTGACAGAGCTGCTGGCGTTTACCTACCCACATCCCCCATTAATGATTTACTGTGGATACACATTAAGGGAAATACCCTGAAAATTATGTTAGAAAATTTGGAGACAAGGCATTAGATTTAAGAAAAAATGCTATTGATAAGTATATATTTTATAGCTTTTTAATAAATTATGAATCCAGAATTAGAGAAGTAGAAAAGTTTAGGTTTGTATAACTATGGAAATCCTTCATGTATATTGTTATTTAGTTTCCTTTGTTTTGTTGTTCATTTTTACATGGGTGTGAAGATTATCATTCTAAATGTTTTCATGAGCATTTGAAGCCTGGTTATGTCCACTGTCACAAGAAACCTCGGATACTTTGCCCTTATTTGTCCCTCCTATTTAGGAGCGTCATTATCATCATAGTCACTGATACCTTCCTAGATCCTAAAATGCTTTTTAGGAACAATGCAAATTTCATTACAAATCAAAGAGCTGTATCTTGAGGCTTCATTATGAACTAGGTAATGACAATACATCAGAAAAAGAATAAAAAAAATTGAACTGTTAATCATTTCTTTCTGACTTGCAAGCACTTTTAAATCATAATACTTCATTCACGTATTGGTTGTGGTTAAGTGTTCAGACTTTGGGGTCATACTTTTTTTTCAATGTTTTTCTCACATGTATAATGACAGTCTCACTCAGCATTGGTTAAAATCTGTTGTTAGGTGGCTTTTAGTTTTAGACTGATGCTTGTGAAGTGCTTTGCTCATAGAAGGTCTCAGTAAATGAAACCACATTGTTTTCTGGAGCTCTCCATCAAGTAGACACCATGAAAGTGCTCATAACAGGTTTGTAGAGGTGTAAGTGCTTGCCCATTCTAATAACAGGTAATGCCTCTGTGTTTATACTTAGTCTGTTTTATAAAGAGTTTATATTTATTTTACATATTATTAATTATTTAATTTACTTCCCTAGCTTTTCATTCCCCCTGATCTTCATACTTAAACTTTTAAAGCCTGAAAAAGTTTGGTACTATCTAGAAGAAACTAGGTTTGACCCCTCACCAGCTGCAACACTAGAGAGCAGGTGCTGTACCTTGCCTGGATGGTACAATAGAGCCAATCCTGTGTGCAGAGGTGTGGGTGAGGCAGCCCCGCATTTGTGGGTGTGGGAGAACTGGCCCCACTGCTCATTTGCAATGCAGTGGAGTGGATGGGAGAGAGATGCCCTCACCCCCACTCAGATGCATACCCATCAATGCCTCAGGCGGGTGGAAGAGCTGGCCCTGAGGTCCTAAGAGTAGGAGAACTGTCACTACCCCTCATCAGCTGTAGCGCTCAGGAGGATGACCCTTACACTTCACCTGGGCAGCACAGTAGAGCTGGCAGTGAAAGTACAGGCGTGGAAGAATGGACCTTGACGATGTGAAAGCAGGAAAATGGCCATGCCCCATGTTCATTGCTGCAAGAGGTCAACTAGCCAGGGACATGCTAGAGAGCTCACCCTGGTGGTAAAGACGGTAGATTTGGCAAGCTGTCAAACCCTGCAACTAACTACCCAGGCCCAGAACCAGGGTTATGTGTTGGCCCACCCCAACATGCACTCCATCTGTGATCTGCTTCAGCATGGGAGGGGGTTGGGGTCCTGCAGATCCAGCCGCTGCAGGATCTCCACAACACAGTGCAGCAACAGGATGTCCAAAAAGAGTTCCAGTGTTGATGGCATAGTAGAAACCAGTGGCTTTCCCAGACCTATGATCCTTTGGGATGAACACCTGCATGGAAAAATGTATGAATAAAGGGGTTTATTATGTAACTCACTGTGTCACACTACAGCTTCCATGATGAGAATTTCCCTTTCTTCCTGATTTTTTTCAGATTTTCTCTTAAATTTTATTTAGTTTTATTGGTGGTATGGGGGGGAGATGTGTGATGTAAAAGGCACAAAGAATAAATAAAAAGAAAGTTTAAAAAAAGAATCTATGTTTGGTGTTACGGAATTGTTATTGTAGCATTTGGGAGGATCCCAGTTCAGAACTAGCCTGAGGTATATAAAGCCTGAGATATATATTTTCCCCAGGGGAAAAATAAGTGACCTTTACAAGAAAAGAAAATAAAGGAGAAACGTATAGTAATGAGGTTTTACTTAGCTTTAGAGAAGTCTCTCCATATGTTAAGAAATGTTTGTTTTATTGTTCCTATTAAGGACTTCTTATTCATTTTGACTTATTTAAATTACACACATGTAATATTACTTGAAAACATCATTGCCAAACCTGTGTATTTTAGAGGAAAAGTAGCTGAAATATTAAATATTTACACTTTTAAAGTATCCTTTTTCAACTAAAATGAGGTGGCTAAACTCTAAACATTTTAAAGATTGTTTTAATTCAGCTGAGGGAATAGTAAGACATAATGTTCTGTTTCCTGATTGCATCTGCTAATTTCTTTTATGCCAGTGATGTCTTTTTAACTTTCAAAAATACGTTGCTCACTTAAATATTTTCTCTATTCTAGAATTTTAGTGGTGGTGCCTGGTGCTTATTGTCTCTTGTATTTATTATTATTATTATTATTATTATTATTATTATTATTATTA
>NC_022009.1:56305903-56332098 GCF_000317375.1 Microtus ochrogaster | reverse complement strand
TATTATTATTATTATACAGATACTGTGAAAATTTTATATAACAGTATTTTTCAGTACTCGTTTATAATGTTTAAAATATTGATATTTCTTTGAAGCCTTATTTTTTATTTCTTAAAGCTCACATTAGAGCCTCTGCTTTATGTGTTAGTTATTTTTCTTTCTTGAATGTCATCCATTAAAGATTAGCTGTGGAAGGTTGAAGCATGGAGAGATTATGAATGACAGAACAACTCCTGTAGAATAATAATCAGTTTTTGGTATTTAATGCTGTTTGACTTTTGCAGACACATTTCTTATTAACCTTTGGTACAAAGAGAAATCCAGGTTTCTGATATCTCATGGAGAAGATGAATTTGAGATCCTCTTCCAATTAAACTGAAATAAAGACAATATTGGATTTTAGCCAAATGATCTCCTTAGTTTTTAAGCCTCATGGTTATGTCTGTCTGTATATCTGTGCATCTATCTGTGCATCTATCTGTGCATCTATCTGTGTATCTATCTATCTATCTATCTATCTATCTATCTATCTATCTATCTATCTATCATCTATCATCTATCTATATTACTGTATTTTAACATATAATATAATGGGTGTATGTCATAGCTTCCCTGTATTGACAGTGCAGTCCCTTTTCTTACAGTACCTTTTCTCTTTAAATACAGGTTCTTCTCTAAACAGCTCATTTACATTATCTCATATATAAAGATAGTTCATTTTTACTACAGTACAAAATTTAAATTTACTTTTCTGAAGAGCATAGAAGTTTTGTTGTGATTATTAAGAGGATGAAAACATAGTCCTTGAATCTTACAACCCCAGTTATTCTATTCAGTGACAATATAAATGCTTAAAATATAAATTATATAGCCACATAAGTGAAGACTCCCAACTTGATAATGTGAAAAAATAAAAGTTATGTCACATAAAATACTCACCTTTTCCCCTGGAACTCACATAAAGGTGGAAAGAGAAAAGCAACTCCACATAAGACTTTCTTGAACTTCCACACACACCCTGTGACACAAACATACCTTACATACACACAACCATAATGTGCACACACAATAGTAATAAATATTTTTTAATTTCTACAATCTTGAAATATCAAATCCAGACTTAGAAAGTTGTAATATTCTGTTCTGCAGAAGCGGTTGTAGCAGTGACGCCAGCATTGTGATGCTGCTGAGAGAAGTGTCAGGCAGCCTGGAGTGGGCTTTGCTCACTCGTTTCTGGCCTGAGGCAGTCATTACTTTAAAGTGTTTGACAAAGAGTTTATGCTAAGGAAGGTAAATTATATGTGTAAACACATCTTATATCCACAGTTAGGAATGTTCCTGTGGTCCTCTCTTGACACTGTTGTCCATTTGCAAGGACACCATTTGACATCACTGTGTCTTCAAAAGTTGCTGGCCCTCCTGTAAAGCTGGAGATTTGTTTTAAAGGCCTAGGTTTCACAAGATATTTTCTACATAGCATGTGTCACTTGTGATTTGGGGATGATGGTCGTCTTCGGTGGCTTCATTGTGAGAAATTCCGCTGATTTTTCTCTCTTTAACTCAGCCTGTTCAATTTTTTAAATTAATTTTTTAAAACAATCTTTTCTCATTTTATATACCTATCCTAGTTTCCACTCCCTCCCCCCTCCTGCTCCTCCACCTTCCCCTCCCCACCTCCATCCACTTCTCAGAGATGGTAAATCTTCCCATGGGAAGTCAGAAAAGTCTCACACTTCTTTTCTGAAAGTAGGTGACAGTTGTGTACTTTGGGCAGTCTGTGGGGTCACTGACAGTGGGACCAGGATTTATCCCTAGTGCTTGAGCTGGCTTTTTGAAGTCTGTTGCTTTTGAATACCTGGCTCAGCCAGGGGGTAGGGCCTTAGTCCTGCCTCAGCCTATTCTATTTAAATAGCCACCACACAGATGTTATGAGCAGATACTTCTTTCTGAGAAATATCAATCTTTCAAATTAGGTTACTTAGAGAATCATGATCCAGTGTTTAAACTAGAATATTTTTCAATACACTCTCTTTCCTACTATGTCTTAAATACAGCTTGAAAATTGTAGAATATGGGTTTGTCAATAGACTTGGGTCTGCTAAGAAAATATGTACCTTGCTTTGACTCAATAAACTCATGCTTAGTATGGTTCAGCTTCTTCATATTTACTCTTGCCCATATTAGAAAACAATTAGCTTACTAAACAAATTTGAGTATTTGATAGTGGTGGGGTGAGGGTGATCCTCTCTGAATCTTCCTCATTTGAGTAAGAATTATATGGTATTTGATAACCGTGTTTAAAAATGGAGATATCCAAATATTATTGTAAACACCCAATGATTTGTTTTACCTACAATATAAGTATTTTACTTGGTTGGCTTACATAGTAGCTAATAATATTTGTTAATGTAATTTAACTGCTGTGAACCTTTACTGAACAAATATTGAAATTTATTCAAGTCAAAGAAAGAATCTCTAATGACTTTTGTTAAAGCTTCTATTTAATAGTTAAGGAGAAAAGTTTGTATGACATACGAGATGCAATTAACAGTAGATTTTACATTTAATAAAAAGAAAGAAGCATGCGTATTTGCTTTATTCATTCCATCATAATTTGCATTAGAGCTGTGGGTGTTTAATGAGCAAATTCCAACTAAAATGCTATATTGATTTTCTAGTGAACTTTGTAATAGTCATCTACCTTGGAAAAGCTCAGTGTTTACAATTAAGTTTTCTTTACTAAAAATATTTGAGAGTTGCATATTGATCCTTTAAAAGTACAGGATTCTAGAAGGAATTGGGTGATTTATAAACTCCCAAATTTACATATAACCTAAAAGATGTTTTTAAATGTCCATTCAATAATGCCTTAATTTTGAATACATTTTTATTAATTATATTACAAGATTTAATTTCTAAAAATTTTATTTGTTTGAGTGTTTGCCCTCCATTTATGTTTGTGCACTGTGTGTGTGGTTGGCCTCTCAGAGACCAGACGAGAGCACCAAATCCCCTGGAACTCATCCTGAATCACCTGAGATGAATACTGGGAACCAAACCTTGGTCCTCTGAAAGAACAGAGAATGATCTTAAGTGATGTGCCATCTCTCTAGTCCTATAACCAGATTTTGAATGTGGCGTACGTGTGTGTTTGGAGCATTTTAAATATAGCATTCAAATATCCATATGTTAATCTTCAAATACACATATGAATACTTGGATTTTAAGTAGTCTTATAAAATTAAAGCTAGTTTTGTTAATCATATAGGATCAAATAAGCATTTTAGCTTGAATCATAGAGATGAGTAGACATACTTTTTATCAGGTACTAACATCTTATGTAAAATGAAGTGAAACATGCAATACATGAGCTGTCTTGTGTTGTTGGCTTGTACAGGGGAACATTAGTTCTAATCAACCTTGAGCTATATACAAATATCCTGTCTAAATAAATAATTTAAATTCACAACAAATCTGCTCACATTTTATTTATATAAATAGGGAATTTTCAGTATGAAATCTGATGGCATTTAAAATGTAATCAATATTTTAAGTTGTGTACTAAAAATATTCCACAGTTTTTAAGATGATACGATATATGTGTGCTAATTTGTAATTTCATCACTATTTTACATTCTGTCTGGCTTGCATATTTATTACAAGTAGTTTATAATGGAAAAATTAGAGTAGCATGATGCTTTGCGAGAACTTTGTCATCATGGTATATTGCCTGCAATAAGCTATGGAGAAGTTTTCTTTTTGCCTCTTTCTTATTTTGCCTGCTACTATAAAATATTGAAAAAGAGGAATTTTGAATTTATTTTTATATATATTGTCAAAAATCACAGTTAAATTTTTTGGTTTGCTTGTTTTATGTGTATGACTGTTTTTGTCTACTCAAATATATATACACCATATACATGCCTGGTGCCCACAGAAGTCAGAAGTAGGCATTGAATTCCCTGGAAACAGAGGTTTGGATGATTGGGAACAAAACCCAGGTTTGCTGAAAGAGCAACAAGTGCTCTTAACTCCTAAGCAGACTTTTCCACCCCCAAATTACATTTTAATTATTAGAAACTAAGTCGTATTATGAGTATGTGTGTTAAGTGTTTTGACAGTAGTGGAATTAAAATATTACTTGTTTAGGATCCTCTTGACATGTTTATTTGATCAAGAGTTCTTTGTTTAGTTTAACAAGTGGTGTTATTTTTGTCTTTTTATATACTAGCTTTATGACTAAAATAATTTCAGATATTTATAAAACCAATATAGCTGAACTTTTGGAAAGTGATAATAAACAAGATGTATCTTGTCATATACCACACCGTTTCTATACCATATAAGACAGTGTTTTTCTAAGCTATCAAGAGTTGTGGTTGTTGGGAGATAGTTGTTTAGTAGAAGAAGGGAAAGTAAATATTTTAGGGCACTGCCTCTTGAATAGAAGTTTCTGTCACAGTTGATGATGACTTCATTCACGGTAGAAGAATAGTATAGATAAGGCCAGCTATATAACAAAAGGAAACAGGAGCTTAGATGATGATGTGAGAGCACTCTCTAACTCAGTGATTCTCAACCTTCCTTGTGCTGCGTCCATTTCATTCAGACCCTCATATTCTAGTGACCCTCCAACCGTAAAAATTTTGTTGTTATTTCATAACTGTAATTTTGCTACTGTTATGAATTGTAATGTAAATACCTGATAGCTAGGATATCTGATATACAGCCCCTATGAAAGGGTCATCCAACCCCCAAAGGGGCCGTGACCCATACGTGGAGAACTGCTGCTGACACATGTGTTAATTATTGTGATATGATCTGCAGGCACTGCTTTGAATTTTTCACATGGCTTTTTACACGCTGTTTTACCTTTTTTTCAGGTAAAATATTTCTGATTTCTGTCATGACATTTTCCTTGATACATAGGGAAATAACAACAGCTGATTTAATATCTGAATTTTAAGGTTAGTTGTCATTCTTTAGATTTCGCTTTATACTATATTTGTCTAAAGGTGTGTGTGTGCATGCACCACATGTGTTCAGGTGTCTTTAGGGCCAGAAAAGTGTATTGAATCCCTGGAGCTGGATTAATGGCAGCTCTGAGCTGCCCACCATGAATGTTGAGAACCTCTGGTGACTAATCTTGATTGATTGCCAACTTGACTACATCTGGAATCAACTAAAACCCATGCAGCTGTGGACACTGATGAGGGATTTTTCTTCATTGGATCATTTGAGATGTGGAGGTCCACCTTAAATCTGAGCCACACCTTCTGGTAGCAGCATATATAATATGCCAGCAAGGAGTGCCTGCTCCTGGGGCATTCCTTGTTAATATTAAAGCTAGTATTAAAGGATTCCAACTTATTTGAAGACCAGCTGAGACATCTAGTCTTATGTACTGAAGAAATATCATATATGAGGACTTTCTATTGGGAGACAACCATTATTGGACTACCTAGACTATTCCCTGTAATACATTCTAATAAAACACAACACACACACACACACACACACACACACACACACACACACACACACACTATAAATTCTGTTCCTCTAGAGAACCCTGACAAGTAGGTTATTGTAATCAGAAGTTGTTCTACGCAGCAGAAGTATAAGGATGAATTTTTAAAGTAGCTCTCTGGAACAGACTTCTAATTTGCAGACACCTACAATTAGGAAACCTGTCCTAGACTCTGAGAGAGAACCAACATCACATGGTGTGAAGTAGTTAACAAACTTACTGAGACAAATGCATTAGATTATCCTGATTCACCTATTGTGAAAAGGAAGGAATTTAGTGACCATATTCAGAAAAGTTTTGACTATTTGTGGAGAATAATAGTACTGGCTGGTGACTAATAGACTCTGGATAAAATGACAGGAAAAGAATGATGTCTGTGATAAAATTAGCCAACTTCTAGCATCTTAGGATACAAATACAGTGACAAAGGAAAAGAATGAACTTGGTGATGAAATTGATGAGGTGAGATGAAAGTTAACAATCTGAAGTTCTCTAAGTGTGCCTGAAAGAGAATCCTTTCTTTAGCAGCCATAGAGCTTAAATGGCAGAAAATGAAACCAAGGCCCTCTTCATAAGGTTGTTTGAATTACAATGAAAATTCAACATCTATTCTCAGAATCCCAGAGAAACTAGACAACAATGAGGGCCCTAAGAGACATACAGAGATCTAATCTACATGGATAATAGGAAAAGACAAGATCTCCTGAGTAAATTGGGAGCATGGGGACCTTGGGAGAGGGTTCAAGGGGAGGGGAGAGGCAGGGAGGGGAGCAGAGGAAAATGTAGAGGTCAACAAAAATCAATAAAAAGAGTGGTGAAAGTTAAAGTAAAGGCCCTAATTGTTACAGAATGGGATCCTGTAATTTGGGATGGAGATGTGTAGGAAGACTCTCCTGAGGCTGAGACTTTGAACCCTCAGATTCCTCTCCACCCTTAGCAGAGGATGCACTTCCTCACCCCCTGTAGTACCACACTTTCTGCCTTTGCCTGAGGAAATTAATCTTTCATTGCCTGCATTACTGGCTGTGACTTTCCCTGAAGGAAATACCAGGCAGGGTAATCCTCAAGGTTTAGCAGTGGTTGACTATACATCCATACCCAGAGTGAAGACAGAGGGAGATAGAAAGTGTAGTCCATGATAAAGTGTGGCATATCACCAAAAAGCTTATGAGTTTACTAATGCATTCAATCAGTATTTTGGGGAATATGTGTGGGAATGGATTTTAAAGATGCATAATAATTGTAAAAGGAGCATTAAATTGGATCAGTATATGTTTATTGATAAGGCCCCACACACAGAGTGATGGTACTAGGTTTAATGTGAACATATGTATGATTTAAAAACTGTGTCAAAAATTTATCTGCTTGGTTGTCAGAAGCATTTGTTAGAAGGGTCTACTGAAGAGGAGGAGATGACAGCCATGTCTGTTTAGTGTTAATGAAGGGATTTTTAAGGCTCAGGGAAATTGCAATACTAGAGTGGATACACCATGCAAAACCTAGTTTTCTACATTCAGAACACCCAGAAAACATGCCCTTCACTCATCTTAAAAGATGAAAAGCGGTAATAGGAGCACCAGCACGTTTGTAGAGCTTTGTTCTTCCCCTTGTGTCATACCTTAGGGTTATAGATATTGCTCCTCTGCTGGATGATATAAGTACAGTGGATCTCATTGAGCCCAGAGTAGCAGGTGCCAGGTGGTTGAACTGAATCACCAAAGACATGTTTATAAATGTTTCTTTATATTTAAAAGGCAATATGCTATAGAGATTTGCGTTAGTATGGATCTTGGTTTGTTGATACTAAATAAGCTCAATTTTGTTATATGGCATAGTTACACTGACCATCACCCCTAGTTAGGAAAGTTTCTGCTTTCTTTTTCCATGAACTGAAATTATGCTAGCCTAGAAATTTGGGTTCCATAAGGAGGAGTGTTTATGCCAGGAATCATAAAAAGCCTTCCATTGAACTGGAAATTCAGAATTCTTCATAATCACTTTGGGCTTCTTATGCCTTTAAGCTAACAGGTTAAGAAGAGAATAACAGTGTTTGGTAGAGTGATTTGATAGGGAGAAATTAGATCATTTCTCCACAGTGGAAGTAAGAATATTGTGTCTGGAGTACAGAAGATCCTTTTGGGTGTCTCTTGTTGCTACTTCGCCCTGGGATTATAAAGTCAATGGTAAACTTACAACAAATAACCCTATTGAGCCAGGTTGACAAATGGCTTTTGGAATGAAGGTATGGGTCACTACTCTAAGAAAAGTTCTAAGACCTACTAAGGTGCTTGCTGAGGGTAGAAGTAATTGGTAGTAGAGGATGGTAGTTCTAATTTTCAGCTAATTCCATGTAACCAGTAGCATAAATGAGTATTAAAACTGAAATGAGTGTTTCTGTCATATGAATGTGCTATGAATAGGTAAATACATATGAAGCAGATAATTGCGTTTTCTTCCTCTGTGTTTTTATCTAGTAATGGAACATCAAATGAGACATCAGTGATTATTTTTAAATTGTAAGATACTGGAGAATGTTCCTCAAGGGAATTTGACCCCTAGTCTAAAATTCATAATGCATTTAAAGTTGTACATGGGAGAGTTATGTCATGTTAGGTGTAATTAATTATGAACTGATTATTGTTTTCTTTGGAAATTAAAGATGATCTAGGGAATATGAGTGGGTGTCATATTGACAAAGGGTGGACTTGTGATGGCTAATTCTGCATTTCAGCTTGAATACATCTGGATTTAACTTCAACCCAAGCAGCTAGACACACATGTGAGGGATTTTTCTTCCTTGTATCATTTGAAGTGGGAAGACCCAACCTATAAGTCTGGGTCATTTGAGATCTGAAGACATATCCTAAATCAGAGCCACACCTTTTGTGGCAGCTTGTCTAAAGGGACAAAAGACAAAGGAAGCTCTTTGCTTTGGTGTGCTTGCATCACTCTTCTGGGCAAGTTCATCTGTCCTGATGTTGAGACATTCCATGCTGATATAAGAGCATGCTTCTTTTGGATTTAAACTTATACTGAAGACCAGCTAAGACATCCCAGCCTTGTGGCCTGAACAACTGTTGGTTACTTGGAATTTCATCAGGAGGCAGTCTGATTTTTAATATATTAAATTGCTTTCCATGAAAACCCCATCAATGTTCAAGCTTTTGTTTTCAGTAACAAAACTCTTTAATGAAACTCAGGAATATTCTGTTATTTTCACTCTAATATTTCCCATTTCTGTTGTTTTTTTTTTCTTCATTGCTTATGCTTACCTCTTTTTATCATTCTTTCATCTAAAGATTTTCTTTCTCATTTACTTTTAGTTGCATTTATTGACTTATATTCATCCCTTCAAATTAGGATTTTTTTCACTTCAACCTCATTAATGGGGGTCATGTTTAGACAGCCACATTGGTGAGATGTTGTGGGGTATAGCTTCTGGCACTACTAGGAGATACAAACTCACAGTGTTCCTCTGCTTCTTGCAGTCTTTCTGTTTCTGTTCTCACGATGCTCTCTGAACCTTAGGTGAAGGAGTTGTTTTGTAGTTATATCAGTTAAGACTGGGACCCACAACTTTTCATTTTGATTGGTTGTAGTTTTCTGTATTGGTCTCTGTCTGTTACAGAGAAGGTGTTTTTTTCCCCATTCTTTTTTTAAAAATTATTTATTTATTAAAAATTTCCACCTCCTCCCATTTCCCTCCCCCTCCCTCTCCAGTACTAAGAGAAGTCAGGGTGCCCTACCCTGTGGGAAGTACAAGGCCCTCCCCGCTTCATCCAGGTCTAGGAAGGTGTGCATCCAAACAGACTAAGCTCCCCAAAAGCCAGTCCATGCAGTAGAATGAAAACCCAGTGCCATTATCATTGGCTTCTCAGTCAGCCCTCATTGTCAGCCACATTCAAAGAGTCTGGTTTGATCACATGCTTGTTCAGTCCCAGTCCAGCTGGCCTTGGTGAGCTCCCATTAGATCAGTCCCACTGTGCTGAGAGGTGAGGACCACGCTGATCTGTGGGTGTAAGGACAAGTCTTTGAAAAGTAGTTAGGGTTCTGCTAGTTTAGTTACATGGTAGTTGTTTATCCTCAGGATGCTTCTTTACCACCATTTTTAAGTAAGCCAATAGCTGTCTTGAACAGCTCTATTGATTTATAACAGCCATGGCTAGAGCCTACTATTTTATAAAGGGTATTTTATATATTTTCTAAGTTTACATTATGGTTTGACTAAATAAAATTTAGGACAGCTCTCTAGGTATTTGAGGCATATTGCTTAACATTTTATAATATTTTAAGGTATTTTGAGGTTATTAAAAATTATAGTTAAGAAAAGTCAGTTTTAGATAATATCAGAGTTCTCAACAGAATAAGAGATGCCATTCGAAATGTAATCTGCTCCACAGGTGCTTCCTGTTCTGTGTGAATATACAATGTGAACTCACGATTGCACTCATTGAGCTGCTGTCCTGTTGGGCATATGCATACATGGGAGAGTTGCTTTAGTTTGTAACCTGCTGTTTTATTTCTGTTTGTCTGCCTCTCTTAGTTAATTCAAGTGCCACGTGGCATTTCTTTTTTTTGTAATTGATTTTTATTGAGCTCTACGTTTTCCTCTGCTCCCCTCCCTGCCTCTCTCCTCCCCTTGAACCCTCTCTCCTAAGGTCCCCTTGTTCCCAATTTACTCAGGAGATCTTGTCTTTTTCTACTTCCCATGTAGATTAGATCTATGCATGTCCATTCCTGTTTGTTTTGGTGGACATTTGGGTGATTTTTAAGTTTTGCTGCTACAGAGGATAGCACAGTCAGTATTTTTGTGTGTTTTCTTTTGCACTTATGTGTATGAATGTCTTTTTATAATATAGCAGTTATTTTCTAGATTACAGTAGGGACATGCTTGATTTTAATAATGTTGTTAAGTTGTTGCTCATTGCTATTGATATACATGTATAATTGCAGTATTTATGAGTCTCATTTTTTTAAACAAACTCATTTTTAAAGGTATGCTGTTTAATTTTTTTCCTTTTATACATGCCAGATATCTTCATGTTGCAATAATTATTAAAAATGCTTCCTCAAGTCATTAATTGGTAGTAGTTGAATTAGATGAATAATCTTTAAAATAGTAGATTTTTTGCATTTATTTACTCATTTCTTCTTTATTTTCTTGGGTTGGAGAGATGATTCAGCTGTTAAGAGCATTGCCTGCTGTTCCCAGCAACTGCATGGTGACTCACAACCATCTGTAGTGAGATCTGGTGCCCTCTTTGACCGTGAAGTCCAGTATGGACAAGTTCAACAGATCCACAGTATATGGGCTTCCCATACATGCTTCAGCATTGCTAGGGCATAAATTTTATTTCTTTTATTTCTTAGCTGATTTTGAGTTTTCTTGTTTTGTAGCTTTGATCGAAGAAGTGTATTTTGCACAGAGAGAACGTGATGAAGCTATTACGTGTAGACTGCAGCTAGCCCTTGAGGAGAGAGATGAAGCAGTCGCACGTATGAAGCATATGGAAATGTCACTGAAAATGTGCGTATACATTTAAAATCGTGTGTGATATAAACATTATAAATGTATGGATTTGTATTATGGTTACATAGTCACATGTGTTACTGATTGTTATTATTACATTAAGACAATTCATATCCCTATGATAGTTCTCTAAAATTTAGGCAAGCTTGTGGTTTGCCTGATGAGGGTGATAATCAAATTTTTAGAAAGAAAATGAAAATTCATGCTCTCAGTATAGTTACTACTTCAGAGTCCTGTTGTCACTGTTCTAACCCAACTTTCCTATGTGATTCTTCTCATTACCTCCATTAATATCAGGTTTTTTATTTGTCTGTTTTTTAATATATTGTTTTTTACTGTATGTGCACTAATGTTTGGGATGGGAGCCCTTGTCTATGTCCCTCTCTCAGCACTAGAGCCTTATCTGACTTGAACCTGTACACGGCAGGCTTTGTACATGCTGCTACAGTCTCTGTGAGTTCACATGTTTGTCTGTCCTATCATGTCTCGACATCATTAGCAGTATTTAGAGTCTTATTGATTCAGTACAATTGACTCTAAGAGGCTGCACAGTTGAAGAGGTAACACAGTTGATTCTATTTGGTAAAGAAGACCATATTTAAAAATTCTAGAAGTACTATTCAGTTTTTATATATAATCTAATTTCTTATTATTTTAAGAATACTTGTTAATTTATTTATTTGTGTTGAGGTGGGAAGGCTAGTAGAAGGTGTGGAGTAGGTCTGGATTTGTGCATGGGTGTGGTGGTCAGAAGACAACTGTCAGGAATTGATTCTCCCTTTCCACTCCATAGGTCCTAGGGATCATACATGTATGGCTGTAATATTCTTTAGATCTTAAATGTCTCCTCCCAAAGACTCATATGTGAAGGATTGATTTCCATCCCGTGGCAGCACGGGGAGGTGATGAAGCCTTCCAGAGCAGTGCATTATTAGAAGGTTGAGCCACCAAAGGGAATATTGAGGCCCCAGTTTCTTCCTCTGTCTTTGATTCTTTGTCATCACTAGATCTGCAGTTTCCATCTCAGCATGCTCCTTGTTGTGTGGACTGCCTCCGTAGAACCCAAAAGCAGTAGAGCCATATGATCTTGCTCTGAAATTATGGCTAAGACAAGCCTGAGCCTCTTTTAGATTGATTGTCTCAAGTATTTAGTCACAGTGTCAGAAAGCTGAATAACAGCCTGAATGATACTCTTTATTCTTTTAGCTGCTAGTAGACACCTCAGTTACTATGTATTTTAGCTATTGTGAATAATTATATAGTAAACAAAGGAATGTAGTTATCTTTGATATATTGATTTTGTTTTCTTTGTGTATATACTCAGAAATAGATAGGTGGTTCATATAGTATGATTCTTTTAGATTCTTCACTATTTTCCTCTATAATTGATATGTGTTCCTACTAGTATTGTTTGAGCCCACAGTTTTCTGCATTATCACTTGCAATTGTTTCTCATTTTTGATTTGGACGAGCTATCTCATCGAGGTTTTCATTTGTATTCTCCATTGGCTTAGTAATGTTTAGTTGTTTTTTTTGTCTATTTAGTCACCATCTAACCAATAACCTATTGTGTTTTTCAACTCCTTTGCTTTTTGCTCATGATTCTTACAATAAATCTAGCTAAAAGTAGACACCAATGACTATGTTATAGCCTAGATGTTATATTATCTTGATATTTTCTTCATCTAATAATTAGTCCCATATTTTCAAATTCATCTTTGCTTAGATTTTCAAGACCTGCTCAGACATAATTCTTTGCCCAATGATAACACAAATGGCATATAGTCTAGTTACCAGCAGAATCCCGTTCTAGCCTGAAAGCTCACAAGCTAGGCTTTTACTGCATGCATTTCTCTTAGTGATGTAGTTTTATATTTCTACCAGAATCACCCATTAATAATACTTATAATTCTTGTGTCACTATAGTTTATATCTTCAAACTCTTGCATATTCTTCCCACAAATTATCCAGAAGCACAAGAACCTCATGTTAAGTTCATCACAGTGACAAGCCTACTTCTCTGTACCAGATTTCCACTGACATGTGTGTTTCTTTGACTACAATACCCAACGGAGTCATCTTAAGAGAAAAAGAGTTTATTTTGACCCCGAGTTCAGTAGGCTTCAGGACTTGATGATAAAGGGGAGGCATGGTGGAGTGGTTCAGTCCATGGAAGTAGGAGCATTTGGCAGTGTCAGTCTCTGTGCTGCAGACCAGGCCTCAGAAAGTATAAGGAATGGGGGCTAGCATAAAACCTTTCAAGTTTTGTTCCTAATGCTCTACTTGAGCCTATATACCCACCCCACTACAGGTTCCACAGCCACTGCAAACCATATGGGGAACAAACGGTCAAAATATGAGCCTTTGGAAAACATTTCTGTTTTGAATCATGGCAATATGTGATTCATTTTTAGTTTTTCAGAAGTTATAAGAAACATGATTTCTTTTTGTTATTAATCTATATATTATTTTTGTTGTTGTTCTATATATTGGTACTCACTTATTCCATTAACATTGAATGCAAAGCCTATTCTTGCACTAAGATTGTCTTTGTACTTCTATCAACCATAATTTTGTTGATATATATATATATATGTCTATTTCTTTGCTAGTGTTATATAGCCTTAATTTCTGAATCTTTTTATGCCTTAAAACCACATATTGCTCCAACTTTTCTCCTTATTACAGAATCATGCAGTTATTCTAGTACCTTTATCTCCCTAGATATATTTTAAAATCATTTTGCTTATATCTACAGAATGTTTTACTGGACTCAAATGTTTTTATTTGTAATTTTTGGATTGCAAACTCTTTATCATTTGAGGCCATTGTTCTGCTTCTTACTATTGAGCTAACTTTCAGGAAAGAAAATGATAATATTGATGGATCAACGGGAAACTCAAGAAATGTGACATTTCATGCATGGGTTTTTCACTTAGATTGCAAACTTGTCAGTCAGAATTTGCATGGTAAAGGAAATCAATTGAAACCTGAGCCCATGAACATTTACCTCAGCAAAATTCTTAACTAATTATCATGACGATGTTAAGTTAGACTGTAGTAAGCATTATTATGAGTTTACAAATGGTTAAGATTCTCTTATCTACTTGCAAGCCCTATATTTTATATAATATCATTACTTTAAATCTTTTATTAAACCAGGCATTTTTGTCGTTTTATACATGCTTCTAGTAAACTTTATTAATCTAAGATCATTTTATATAAAACTGAAGGCGTTATATATTTTATGTAGTTGTTTTATATTATTTCTTTTGAAAAGATAGAATGTCTAATTTTGGTGCAACAGTAAATGTTACAGTGCATGGTTTACCTGTTGAAAGCCTCAATATAATTTTCTGAGGATAATTTTGTTTATTTCTTACTTCAAGATAATTGATCAAGCAAGATAATTGATGACCCAGTACTGACTTCCATCTTTAATTTATTAACATTAAAAATCTGGTTTCACTTTTTAATACTCTATTTCAGGAAGAAATAATGATTATGTTATACAGCCAACCTGTCACCTATTTCTATAAATAAACTTTTATTGACACCTAGCCATGCCCATCCTCTTGCCGATTGTCTATGTTTTAGCACTACAAAGGCAAGGTTGGGGAGGTAAGACAGAGAGAAGAAGCTGATCCAAATATAGTTAGTGCCTGCCTCTTAAAAAAGTTACTGATTCCTGTTCTATTTAATTTTATTGAGATGATTGTTATGACATTATCATTTGATGTTTGTGATAAACACATTCCCAAGACTTTGTAAGCAAAGGAGAAATAAGAGCAGCAGTCTTTTCTCTTTATTATAAGCTTATGTTATGCATGCATATATACAAATTTTTAAATATCAAGTTTTTCTCCGTTAATTATAAGTAATAACAATAGTATAATAGTAGTAAAAATAATAAACAGGATTGAGAATAAAAAGAAAAGGGACTGGCTTTGCTCGCTTCTTCTCAGCATGTGAGATCTAGCACACAAGGCTCACTAAAAACAGTTCAGGTTTATTTACTATCTAATTAAAAGTCATTACATATTATTTTAAAACTGATCCCACAGATACTTTAAAGTTTGAGAGATAAGTTCTCATGCTGATAATTATTAAGCCTCTTATAAGAAATCAATTTTAACTTAAAAATTGTTTATTACTAGCTGTGGATTTTAATACTAGACTAAATTCAGTTAACTGTTTCTAAATTATGAAGAGTTGTTCATTTATAATATTTGAACTCATTATCTTCCTCTCCTTAAAGTAATAATTTTTCATATTGCCATACTCCAAAACAACTTATAAGTATTATAGCGAAATCCCTCCAACATTGTGTTCTGTTGATTATCCCAGCTATACAAATTAGAGAACATTCCTGTATTATTATTATTTTTATTTGGTAGAAACCAAAGCTGCAAGCTTATTACCATAACTATCAAAATATTTTAAAGATTACCAGAAGTCTACCAATCTAGACGTTTGGCTACCATCTATCCTCTCATATTTTAATTTTATGTTTAATAATTAGTAAAATTTTAAGTATTCATACTGATTTTTCTGAAAACTATAGTCATCAGCTTTTAGTATGGTTTCATCTGAAAAACTTTAATACCAAGATATTTTAAACTACGTGACTCCATTTAAAATGTATTGGCTAAGTGTAAGTGAAGATAAATGCTACCCACATTCAAGTGCTCTTGCTGTGCAGGAATTCTGAGTTTCTGCTATGCTTTTGAAGTGAGTACCAAACAATTGGCTACTTTGAAATTATTGTCGAATAAACTTTTATAAGTCAGATGTCTGAACATGTAATTTATTTTAGAGAAACTCTATAAAAGACAAGAATATTTGCTCTTCTAGAGATGTGAATAAAAGCAAACTCGTAGAGGCTTGTGAGCCGCAGTTGTATATAATCAGGGTCTCTAGCTCTTACCGTTTTGTCCGTATGTGCCCCTGTGTACACACAGCGTTTTCTGCTTATGCTTTTTTCTATTAAATTGCTCCGTTTAAAAACAGCTACTTTTCCCATGATTATAGTGCTGTTTACCCAGTTGTGTCATTTGGAACAATTCTGTAGCGTATTTATCAATTGTTTCTAATAATTTTTAGTAACATCCTTTTTGTGGTAAATCCCAAAAATGCAAATATGGAGAGGGCTTCAGAAGACAGGGAACTGGTTGATAAGCCTTTAGTACAATTTAAAAATAATCCCAGTTCTTTTTAAATCTGTCATTTACTAATATCCATCACAGAACCATTGCCGAAATTCTGTTTTCCAAAATATATCACTTAGACTGTCTTTTCCATTAGTGCATTTATTCAGTTCATCCATATTAATAAGCATTTCAGTAAATGTGATAATTCTTATCAGAAAATGCATTGATGAAGAGGAAAATTGTCTTTCTCTTTCAATTGAATGAGTCCATAAAATATGAAAACAGAAAAAAAACCCACTCATCTAAAGTATGGTTCAATTTTGGTCTGCTTGTATATTCAGTGTGTTTGTATACTAGGTGCTGCAATAGATTTTCAGGTTTAATTTAGTGCAATTATTTGTCATTGCTTTTGTGGGACCTTAGTTAAACTTTGTAATAAAAATGCTTGCTTTGTTTTTTACTTGTGGCAGCTTCCAAAAAAAAAAAAAAAAAAGAAAGGAAATAGTTTCTGATCAGAATTGAAAGAACAGGAATAAATATCATGATGAGAAAGAGTGCTTCTGTCACTGGGGAACTTTCTTCATCTAAACACATATGAACAATTGATCCTTGTAGTCATATATAGCAGTAAACATTAATAACTTAACAGTCTGAAGTCAGAGCAGAAGATAGAGAGCATTATTGGAAGATGGAGTCGAGCAGGTGCCACTTTAATATGTTCAGTGTCATGGTTGACTCTAAAGACTAGTCGAATGAAATTACTCGAGGTTCTAAAGATTTAAAAAGCGAACTCATTTTGCTGCACTAAGGAAATGCTACTGATCAGGCTTTCTGTGTCCCTTTTTTCTAGGCTAGAAAATATTAACCCTGAAGAAAATGACATGGTAAGCCATTCTCTGAGGAGATTTCTTGATGTCAGTCTTATATCTTAGAGGCTTAAGTTCAATTGAGTGGGTTTCAAGAACTAAGATGTGGGAAAAAGAAGAATTGACACACTAATAATGTACATCTTTGCTGCAATATGAAAATTCAATAACTTCACTCAGTCAATTTACAATTCACATGTGCCTATTAATTAAAACCCTATATTAAATAAAATATATTAAAACCTCATGTCTGACTAACATATAATGGTGTTGGTAGACATTACAGGAATTACTGAGCAGAATAAACAATGCAGACACTGGGATAGCTATTGAGAAGAATGGAGCTCTAATTGTGGATAGAATCTACAAGACCAAGGAGTGTAAAAGGAGAATAACTGCAGAAGAAATGAAGGCAGTGATAGAAGAGCGGGACGCGGCTTTGTCTCAGGTAACTGCTGTGCCCATAGGAGCATACACGTGCCATCTCGCCTCTCTTAACATCCCGAAACAGTGAATTCTGCTCAGATCTTATTTCCCTTTTAGAATCTTTTGTTATAGAAAGAAATATGTTTCCTAGTAACACACACACACACACACACACACACACACACACACACACACACTACTTTGTTGTATTTGGTATCTAATTCACACTAGTGTGGAGTATATAATCAATCAAATATTAAAATATTTAAATTTCTGTACTGCTTTTATGAATATGCGTCCTACAATTTAGTAAATAATTTCTTAGTAAAATAATGTTCTATAAAATGTTAACTTGCAATAAAATATACTTGCATTCATTAATCACCTCTATATTACATTTCTTACTTGCATTGCAGTTTTTTAAGTGTTAAGACTGTTTTTGTTTGTTTTCTGGGTTGCTTTTGTTGTTGTTTTTAGTTTTTATTTCCAGAATCTGTGTTGATACATTTTGGATCAAAAAAAATAGGCATTAATTCAACTCTGATTTCTCCTCTGAGATTACTGGGTCTATCACAGTCCTCTTACTGGGTTCCAAGTTCTCCTCCTCCACAGTGAGACAACTGGGCCTGCGGGCTAATTCCTCCTTAGTATACTTTGGTGTTGTCCTCCTGTCCTTCCCAAGCACAACTATGAAGTCATGCACAAGATGACACTGCTCATATACAGTGTGGCTGCAGTTGACACATGTGGTGTTACATCCCTTGCTTTGTGACATTTTCAGAATCAATTTCACTGTTTCTTCCTTCTTCTCCTGCCAGTATACCAGCTATTATTTCCTCTGCCTACTGTGTGCTGTGTACTTTTTATGCCATTTACCTTGTGGTCATATCCTCTTCTTCATTGTTAACGATTCTCTAATTCAAACATCATCTACATTTATGGCCTCCAACTGTCTTAGCTCATTTACTCTGGAATTTTGATTCCGTCAAGTTCTCAACTTCACTAGTACCTGTTTTAATTGATCTTGCCTACTCTTTTTTAAGTCTCAGATTCGCCATGTTTGCTTCTTACCTTACCTACTTAGCTTCCTTTGCTCATCATAATTATCACCAACTTTCATATGACTTCAGTTCTCTTTTATCAACTAATTTTGTTATTTAACCCTTTCACACATGTGTATAATATATTCTGTTTACTGTCACCCTCACCTACTCCTATCTCCCTCCAGTTCCTGTTTACACCATCTGCTACCAGTTACTTTCCTAAATTCACATTGCGTGTGTGTGTGAAAGAGACAGACAGAGAGAGGCCAGGGTAGGGGGAGGAAGGGACAGAGAGAGGGAGGGGAGGGGGGAGGGGAGGGGGAGAGGGAGATTTAGTTTGACTATCTGTGATACAAATAACTGCCAATTGGAATGTGGTGATGAGGTCACAATATTCTCTTTCTCTTAATCTATCAATAGTTAATAGTTCATCAGAGAGGGGTAGGGTTTCCTGCTTTCTCTTTCCTCGTATGTGGTTGTAAAAGAAACCATTCTTGTTCAAACTAGTGCAGTCATCCACATCTGCTGTGGGTTTCTGACCAGAGCAGCTGTGTCTTACCAAGAAGATATTTCACAGCCCTTCTTGGTGTCTGACTCTTAAGATCTTTGTGCCCCATGTTCCACAGTGTGCCCTGAGCCTCATCAAGATAGCATAGTAACTTGTTTAGAATTGAGCACTAACCTACCACTTTCTCAGCTCCTTGTGCTTTGTAGTGACATATCAGGAAATAGCTTAAGTTTGTGAGTTCGAAGTCAGCCTGGTCTACAGAGTGAGATCTAGGACAGCAAGGAGTGTTACACAGAGAATCCCTGTCTCAAAAACAAAAAACCAAAGAGGGGAACTGCAAAATTACAGCATTTTAATTGATTGATATCTACAATCCAGTTTAAGATTTATTTCAGTTATAAAACTGAGTTTTACAAGACTCTTGAGGGAATTATGTGTTCCTCACAGTTCTTCCACTTGGATCTATCATCTCTGTCTTGTGAGTAAACAAACAGACATGTAAGAGATAATAACAAAATAATATGATATAATAAAATAAAGAGAAACACTTCAGAATAGGACAAAACAAACACAAGAAGAAGCATCCAAGAAGAGGCACAAGAACAGATAAATGCTGAGACCTACTTGTTGTAGAAGGCCGCTTGCTCATTCCAGCCACTCAGACCTGAAATAACTACACAGAAACTGGGTTAATTAAATCACTGCTTGGCCTATTACTCTAGTTTCTTATTGGTTAGATCTCATATCTTAATTTAACCCATTTCTATTAATCTGTGTATCGCCACGTGGCTGTGGCTTACCAGGTAAACCTCAGTCTGACATCTAGCTCTGGTGGTGCTACTTGGCTTCTCATGACTGCCTTCTTTCCCCCAGTATTCAGCTCAGTTTTCCCGCCTAGTTCTACTCTGCCTTATCAATAGGCCAAGGCATTTTCTTTATTCATTAACCAATAAAAGCACCACATAGACAGAAGGACCTCCCACACCTCCCACTCATTCGTGCACACTCAAGAATCCCATAAGAACACAAAACTGGGATCCAAAATGTATAAGCAATGGACCTGTGAGATAAAAAATAAAATAAAAAATTTTAAAGATAAAATTAAGAAGAAAAAGAAAGAGTCTCCCTAGTGAGACTTTCTTGGACAAAACTAAATTTTTATTTGCAAGTAGTTAATGATTGGAGATAGCTTCTGGGTTAGCGATGGGGACATGTGTCTACTTCTCTTCAGCTTTATGACTTCATCTGGTGTAGACCCATGCAGGGCCTGTGTATGCTGCCTCATTCTCTGTGAGTTTATATGTGTGTCAGTCCTGTTACCTTTAGAAGGGTTTTTTTTTTCCATAGTGTCCTCCATCTTCTATGGCCTTTAATACTTTTTCACTTTCACTTCCAAATAGTTCTCTGAAGCCTGAGGGCATTAATTTAGTGGAGATACCTTCTTAGAACTGTATGTTTAAGGTCACTTACTCTCTGCATATTGTCTAAGTGTGGGTCTCTGTTTTCATTTCCATCTACTGCAGGAAAATTGATGACGCCTGAGCAAGGCAATGATCTATGACTATGTGTAGGCATTAGGAGTCATCTTATTGCTATGTTCCTTTAGTAAAAGGTAATATTTGGTTTTCCTTTAGGTCCCAGGACTACCTAGTCTCATATTCTTGCTCACCAGTGCAATGTCAGGAATGGGTCCAATCTCATTGAGTGGGTCTCCAGTCAAATAAGATATTGATTGGTTACTCCTACAAACTTTGTGCCAGCATATCTTGAAGCAGGACACCATTGTAAATCAGAGAGTTTGTAGCTGGGTTGGGATTTACATTTCTCCTTTGGTATTGTTCAGAGTACCTTCTGGTACCCAAAACACTAGCCTGACTATACTTTAGGTAGGCACCAGCATGACTCATCCATGTTCCACGAATTGTGTAGGTATTGTCTTCATCAATAGGGTCTGTGGAGAGCAACCAGCCTTGGTAACAGTCTGAGTTGTTTGGGGATTTCCATTAGATCCCATCAGCCATCAATTAGATGTGACCCATTCCCAATACTGGAAACATCATTTGGTGGCAAGAGATTTCCAAGTAAGGCTCTTGTCTCCCCCATTATTTAGCAATTTCGTTTAGATCATTTTCATATATGTATAATTTTTTAATAAGTTTCTACTCTACTAGGTTTCCATACTACCCCTCAAATGATTTTAATTTTAGGTGACTCTCCCTGTGTTTTCTCCATCATTCTCTTCCCTCACTGTCCCCACTTGACCTTTTATTCCAATCCCCTTTGTCTAGTCCATCCATAACTATTATGTCCCCCCATTCCCTTACTCTTTATCTACCCTCTGTGGTTCTATGCATTGTAGCTTTGATTCAAGAGCTAATAGCCACATATAAGTGAATACCATATTTGTCTTTCTGGGTGTGAGTTACTTCTCTCAAGATGATTTTTTTCTTTAGTTTCCTCCATTACCTAAGACTTTTATGATTTCATTTTTTAATACTTAGTAATATTCCATTGTGTAAATGTGCCACATTTTCTTTATCCTTTCATCTGTTGAGGGACATCTAGGTTGTTTGCAATTCTTGGCTATTATGAATATAACGACGATGCACATGTTCAAACAAGTATCCCTGTGGTAGGATGAAGCATTTTGGGGTATGTGTGCAAGAGTCGCATAACTGGATCTTAAGGTAGATTGATTCCCATCTTCCTGAGGAACAGCCACACTGATTTTCCTTGTGACAATAAAAGCCTGCAGTCTGACCAGCAGTGGGGTTAGTTGTTTCCTTTACATCCTCACCAACTTACGCTGTCACTTTTTTTTTTTTTACGCTGTCACTTTTAAAGTTAATCTTAGCCATGTTGATGGGTGCAATTTGAAACCTCAAACTAGTTTAGCAACACTGACTTCATGGCATGGGCAGGGAATCTCAAAATTTGGTTGGTATGAAGTAAGCGTTCAGGATAGTATGTGTGAGAAGTTGGAGAGTTTAATATAATCAAAATGTCTAGCGTGAAATTCTCAAAGAATTAATAAAAATGCTATTAATGAAAAGAAGAAAGCACCATGGATACAGTAGCTCCAATCCACACCATGCAGACTTCACCAGTTTTTATCAGTGTCTTCTTGTTGCTGCAAGATCTGTCCTTGTCATCAGATTGCATTTATTTCATTCTGCCCAATCTCCTCTGCTCTGTGATGCGCTCCTGATCTTTCTACTATCTGAGAGGTTTATATGTGTGTTCTATAAAATATCTCTACATTTTTGGCATATTTCTCATGATTAGGTTAGATTTTGAGTTTTGGGAAAAATACCAAATTGCTAACACTTTGCTTTTAAAATAATTATACATTTTCCAAACATACTGCTTCTGCATAATTCTAGGAAAATTTTAATATTCTTCTTATAATACTGAAAATTATCATATTCAGTGATAATTAGGTACATTTGCTAATTTATATTTCCAATCAAAGTTAGTTATTTATACTTTACTTTTATTTATAAGAAAAATTTCCCGTATCTCTTTGATCTCAAACTGAGTACAGAAATAAACTTTCATTCTTTGAAAGAATAAATTATTTATAATTAGCATTTTATTTGATCAACAAGACATCTTACACACAAACCCTTCATTCTTTCCTCTTTCTCATTCATGCTTGTATGTTAAATAAATTGCAGAAATACCTGGAGTTAAAAGATAGAGGTGAAAATTGCATTTACCCAGATAACTTGTTGAACCTTTCATTTCTTCATTCCCTATGCTCTAGTCCGTTTCCTGTTGCTGTAACAAAATGTGTGAGACTGGGTACTTAATAAGGAGAGTTGTGTTTAACATACAGTTTTTGTAGACTGCAAATTCAAAGTTGGATGGCCTCATCTTTTGTGTAATAGAAGTGCGTTGTAGAAGAGATCACATGGTTAAGACAGTCAGTTTGCGAGATTCCTGTGCTAGCTTTGCTCTTTCTAAAACAACTAACTGCCTATCACAGAAGCTACTGCATGTGCCACAGAGCTATTTGTGTTAATCTCTTCCAAATAGGTCTTGAAGTGAGCTAACAACCTTTCATTTGGCTTCATCTCTCAGAAGTTATTCCCCCCTAACATTGCCACACTGGAGACTAAAGGAACTTTAGAAGACACATTTGCCCATAACTAAACCATCAAACCAAAATAATTAAGCATTAGGGTTGTTAAGTAGAAGAATTTTCACAGAATCAAATACTTTAGGATGTTGTAGGGCCCTGGAGAAAAACTAAAATTACTAAACTAAGGAGTCTAATTTTCAGTTTAGTCCTTTACTTTTTTTCTCTGTATGCTTAGCCATTGATACTAGTATACGTTTCAAGATTTCACAGATAAATTATTTCATATGTTTTCAAATATGCATTATAATGATGATTTCCTTAGTAGTGTGCTAGGAGACACATTTGAGTCCATGCTAGCTATCCATGAGCAATAACAGGATCATAGGATCTGATGGGGACTTTTAGCTTTAGTAGCAGGGACTCATTTTTGCCTTGGGGATCTAGAAAAATTAGGTTAGTTTTAGCTTAGTCTCAGATGGTGACTAAACAAGGCATTGATCTTTGAGTATAACAGAATGGCATTAGGAGTCATTTTATTGATACTTGGCTTTTGGTTTTTTGTTTGTTTGTTTGTTTTTTGTAACATAAAAATAGTATTTGGTTTTTCCCTGTCTCTAGGTTATCTAGTCTCTGAAATATTTCTAAATAATTTAATGCCATATTTGTATTGACTGTAATAATGCCTTTTTTTTGTAATTCAGTAACCTCATTTTGCCTAGGCTAAAACAAATACTACAGATGACATCTTCTTTGTGCCTAGAGTTGAGAGATACAGAAGGCAAAAAGAAACTAGGGGTAATCATGAGGATAATTAAAGACATTCAGCTAAGCAGTTCATAACCAGATTTCTGTATCTCTATAAGCCACAAGCCCATACTAAACACCAAGCTTCAGCCTAGCAAATCCAACACAGAAATGAAATCAAAACTCTTGGGAGACATTTGATCAACAGGAAAGCACACTGACCTGCTGTTTTATAAATCTGTTTTGACTTGAAGCATAGTTATCCCTGTCACTGGAGCATTCTTTCTCTGACCAGTCTTCCTTCAACCTCTATTGTAAGACCCAATTTAAATATTTTGTCCATGGATACTTCTCCCATGAGGCAATTGATGATCGTCCTTCCTCCCTGCACTTTACTTTGTATCCTGTTACAGCACCTGCCATAATGTATTTCTTTATGGCTCTCATATTTTCTACTATGGAGATTGAAACTGTTTTTTTGTATTCTGTTTTTGATACTCCTATGATATTATAGGTGCTAAATATATATTTACTGAATTGCTGAACTTATTAGCTTTATTTGACTGATGAATTAATGTACAGTTTTTATGTTTCAAAGTATAATAAATAAAAGTGATGAAATATTTTCCATTCCATGATCATTCTGTTCGTGTTCTACTGAGTGACGATTATATGCCTTGTGCTGGATTTCGGCAATAATCCAATGATCATGATCATCGAACAATAAATGTTTCTGTCTCTTGTAGAATTTATAATTTTTTAACGAAATATAGGAAATAAGTAAACAAAAGTATTTTCACGTAGTGGTGTAATTATGGAGAAGACTGTGGTTTATACCAGGCTTTCTTTTGGGCCACTCCCCAGCTCCCAAATCATGGCAGAGACTTCTGTTAACTTTGAATGCACATCCTAGCTTAAGCTCATTTCTGGCTAGCTCTTTTAACTTAACTTAATCCATTTCTCTTTGCCCTTTGCCTCGGGGCTTTTCCCCTTTCTTCTTTTTGTATATCTTACTTTCACTACTTCTTGTGTCTGGCTGACTGGCAGCTGCCTGGCTGATCCTGGGCTTGTCCTTCTCTTTCTCCTTGTCTTCTTTTTTCTTTTCTTATTCCTTATTTATTCTTTCTTCCCACCAACCGCACCTTTTCTTTCTCTACCTAGCTATTGGACGTTCAACTCTTTATTAGACCAATCAGTGCCTTAAGCAGGCAAGGTGAAACAAATACAACACATCTTTATATAAATAACACACATCCTTACATCGTTAAACAAGTAGAGCATAAACAAATGTAACACATCTTTACCTCGTTAAAATAATATTCCACAGCAGTGGTTGGTGGTAGAATTAATGAGGTGATCAAAGCGGGACTCTGTTAAGGTAAAAAGATGAACTAAAACTTGAAAAAGATTTGGCCATGTAAAGAACTATAGCATTCCTTCAGAAAGGAAGTAATCAACATTACCCTGTGAAGAAAAAGCTAATATGTTTAAGTTGTTGATGAAAATACCAAATTCGTATTCAAGTGAAATATTATAAGAGGATTTTATTGGTGAGTGATGAGGTAACCACAGATCTAAACTGTGGTGTAAGTTGGCCTTCATTAGCGGGAGAACCAGCATTTAAGCTAGAAGGTATTAACAGGAGAAAAAGCATCAGACTGGTCTCATGAAAAATAACACTAATGTCTTGCCTAGAGGAACAAGACCAGATCGAGAGAAGGGAACCCATTTGGGAAAGATTTTGAAAACAATATGAATAGAACTTTGAAGATAGTTTGGATTTGAGCAATAGAGAACAGAAGGACATGGCTGACCTCCATTATTTGGGCTCAAACACTGATGATATTTGTGTTGTGATGAAAGATGCTTTGGGGGAGGATACTTGGCTATTGAGTCATCAGCATATAGTGAATTAGATATGTGACACTACAGAAATCTAGAGGAAGAACAGAGCCCATGACCAATATCTATAGCATGTGCTAGCCGTTGGCAGAGTAGGAGCATAGACACAGAATGCCGACGGAAATAAGTTAAAGAGAGTGTCAGGGAGACTCAAGAAAGTGGAACGAGATGGTTGTTTTCGTGTAAGGCATAGGAGGGTGTTGAAGTAAGAGCGGCGGGGCTGCATCCCCAGTGCCCTGCAGCCCACATGGCTAGCTTTATACCCGAAATAATTACATGGAAACTGTATTCTTTTAAACATTGCCTGGCCCCATCAGTTTCAGCCTCTTATTGGCTAGCTCTTACTTATTAATCTAACCCATTTCTATTAATCTTTGTAGCCCACGAGCTGGCTTACCAGGAAAGATCTTAA
>NC_022009.1:56303427-56304131 GCF_000317375.1 Microtus ochrogaster | reverse complement strand
TAGGTCAAAAACAGGTACTGCCTGCTGGCCCCGCCCAGTCCAACATGGAGGAGCCGCTCGTGCCTCTGATCCTTGCACATTGCACCACTAGCATGGCGGAGCTGCTTGTGCCTCTGAGCTGCGGCAGGCAATGTCCCCCTTTAAGGCACACAGCGAGTCTAGTTGCCATCAAACAAATCGTAGCACTTTACTCCAAATGCTCCATTCAAAAGCTCTGTCTCCCACCTGAGCCAGACAGAGATTGCAATGGCGGCACAGCCCAGAAAGCCAGCATTTTAAACAGCCAGTTAGGAGCGGCAGTCAGCAATTTAATTCTGAGACTGAGCATGCAGCACAGAAATTCTTTTCATCCAGGTTACATCCAAATCTGATAGGCAGAGCACTACGCGATCTGAAAACACTGGCAGGAATCCGCCATGCTCTTCCGCCTGCCTAAGCCTGATTCTGTAGTCTGCCCAGGTGTAGTTGGAGAGTGCTGAGCCATCAGCCCTGTCTCAGAGCATTCTCCTTCCAATCCCAAGCGGGAACACAAACATCCAGTCCCATAAAATCCATTGAAATGCTTTAAAGCCAGAGTTCACGTTGGCAGCACAGCCCCAAGAAGCTGCACTTTAAAATGATGCAGCATTTTTTATGCTGCTCTTGCCGAATCAGGAAATCTCTCTACAGCACGCCACCAACAAACAGCAAAAATCTGTGTTAAA